>NC_136626.1:17423396-17445896 GCF_933228915.1 Telmatherina bonti
GTGTATACGTATATATATATATATGTATGTGTATACGTATATATATATATATATGTATGTGTATACGTATATATATATATATATATATATATATATATATATATGTATGTGTGTGTGTATATATGTGTATATATGTATATGTATATATATGTGTATGTATATAAATATTTGACGGGCACCTTTGTTGGAACAATGGTTAATTAGCCAGATATTTCATCTACATTTTCAGTCACGTAAGCCGCTTGATGCTTCTGGAATTTTGTCAGCAGTACAATGTCTGTATTTGCGTAGCCTAAGTTGGTCTGTAATAATAATATAATAAAAGAAGAAACATTACATTTTTGTTTTGTTCACTTGTGATAGTTCATTTCTCTATCCACCCCCACCTCCACCCTTCACGCATCTAACACATTGCTTGAATGCACTGTAAGGTGTAACTTTCTACTTTTTATAAAAATTTCTTTTTGCACAGCCAAATTTAAACCTCTCAGGCAGATAGAAGTTGAACATAGTTTGTTTATAAAAAGAAGTGAGGAGGAACCTTAAGGACATAGGCCGAGACTTTGAACTCAGCTTTTTTTTTTCCCTCACCTAGAGTGCATCATTCACTATAAAGTAAGAATCATGTTTCCCTCCCTCCATCTCCTTTTGTGTGGAATTTACAGCACATTAAAGGGACTGGGGAGACTTTATCAGAGGGCATTTGTAACCTAAGATGACTCCATCTGGGTGTGTTTTTTAGCCTCTGACAGCTTGTGGGGCCTACATAGTTGCGTGTGTGATATTGTGCATATCCAAAGAGGCCTGCAGATGCTCAGTGATGGTCTGTGGCATTGCTTTTGTTAACAAGATGGAATTCCGAGACCATCAGCCACATGTGGAGTCATGGTTAGATAGGTTTGACCCTTGTGGGTTAAATTTAAGAACAGGGATTTTATGTGGTTGGTGAGTAAGACCCATTGTTAGTTGAAGACGGAAGTTTTGCTTAAAAAAAAAAAGTTGCAGAGAATTGCTTTCCAAGTTCACCAAACCAGACAGTCTCCAATTACACTGCAACTTATTATGTGCTAATGACTTTGATGTCAGTGAGATAAAAGGCATGCATGGAATGACCTGGTTGTGTACCATGAGAAATATACCTTTGCTTGTGTGTACTGAGTGAAATCATGCTTTTTGCAGTGATTTTACTGGCTTTAAGCATAATTATTTTTTTAAGCCATCATCGTAAAGCCTCTACCTGATACTTTCCACTTAAATGGCTGAAGGCAGCACTGGCACCAACACTTGTAAACACATGAGGGTGTCCTCTTCACTAACTGCAGTAGGGATTGCACATGTATGCATGTGTGTGGACGATCATACACACTGTGCATATGCAACCATCTTTATGTGCCCGTATTAGCTTGTAATCATCAGATAATTTATAGTAGCAACCATCTGTGCATGTGATGATGTGTGTACAAATCACAGCTGTAATGATGTGTATGTGTGTGTGTGTGTGTATAGGGTAATTCCTTGCCAAACATGAGCAGGGAGCCTTGGCTGTATTTTGCACCATCTTTGTCATAAGTGTCATTAAGAGAAGTGGTTTGGAGTAAACAATCTGTCAGCTTACTGGACAGTCTATCATGGGATCCCTCCATTAACCAATTAGCCTATATGGCTGCACCATACCCCTCATTTTATTCTGCAGGTGACTTTGACCATTATTCTTATCAGCTGACCAAAACACTTTCTCACAAATAATAATCATCATCACTTTTACCCTTCAATGATATTCAAAGACACAATTCATTTTAAGATTGTTTCTTTAAAAAAAAACAAAAAAAAAAACAAAAAAAAAACTTTGGGCTGCAGGTTGAATTTGTTGAAGTTGTTTTGAAGAGATCAAATATTTTCCTACTTGTGTCCAAAGTGGTTTGTAGTGTTATTGATGCTACACATTTTTGCATCAGTTTAGGAGTTTTTCTGCAGTTGGAACTGACTAAAATATGACCAAGTCAAGGGATTGAAGAAAAAAAGAGACCACAAATCTTAACAATGGTCTTCTGTGCAGCAATACCTGATATCTCTGTGGATATGGAGCCGAATCCTGACACATATTTCTGACATCTGTCTCACTTCAGTGACGTAAAAGTCAGATGAATTGCGACATGATTGTTTAGACTGACGTCGCTTTAAAAGACACCAGATATGTATCCAGTTTAGTATCAAATAAAAAAGTGGCCCGAGTTGGATCTGAAAAAATGAGATTTGTGCCATTCAGATTGTCTTAAAAAGATCACACTGTCTCTCTGATAAAGATGTAAGTGGATTGCATGGAGTTAAAAAAAAAAACAAAACCTGTTGGATGAACATTGTCAGATATCACTCATAAAAAAACCCTTCTTCTTAAGTCTTCACTTTAGCCCTGTTTCCCCCTCCACCCTAGTGTTGGTGGATTTGAGAATAAAAAAGTGTTAGAGCTGTAATCTTTTCTTTTAGCCTATTTACTGACATAGCCCTTTATTTCAAACCTAAAGCATTTCATTCTCCATTTTTCTGCTCCATTTTCTACCCCTTTCACACTTACTGTGTCTTGACAGGAGTCACTGTCTTTGGATGACCTGTTATGAGTGAGAATGGAGATGCACAGATGGAAATGATATTCGCTGATGAAGGCAGCAGGTGATCTGTAGTGCTGTGTGTATTTCCCAAAAAGATTTGATTTCCTCCAGCCTGCGTCTGATTTAGAGGTTGCATTTGGTCTCTAACAGGCCTATTTAATTCTCTTTGAACTCTTCTCTCAAATAAACACGGCAACATGATGCCTTACGATTCATCTTGTCGGAATATGATTTTTAACGCTCTTTGGAGTGATGTCATGCTGGGTTATAGTGTTGTTGACATGAGGTGAATTATGTCCCCCTCCCCACCCCTGCTTTCATCTTTTAGCAGCGACCGACTCATCACCTTACACTCCGCTAGAGATCAGTTGACAACTCTTGATGTTAACTTTGGTTCCTGCATTCCTCTGAGCAAATATCAACTTAGCTTTCAATCAACATGATGTGCCACCTCTCTCTTATTGCCCCTATTCTCACTCAAATTGGACTACCAGCCAATGAAGCATGATGGGTCATGTAGTTTGATGATCATCACCCGTCATATCACTCCCACCGAGGGCAGCGTGCAGTGTTGCACTGGCAGTGAGTGACACCTGATGCTGTCACCTTGTCCTTCATGCATCAGCTCAAATTTCATAGCAGGCCGCAACTTTTACAAACGAGGACTTTACACTGTTGAACAAGTCTCAGAAGAACGTGGATTGGATTAAAGTCAGAGCATAGCTGCGATATCTTTAGGAAGTAGGTGGAACGCTCGGAAGAAAATGGAGCAGCTGTTAAGAGTTTTGGGTTTGCTTATGACAGGAATGCCGTGCTGGATTTTCAGTGTTTTCTGAAGCTAACCTCGCCAAATTCACACCCTCCTCACTCTCAACTTAGTGCATCTTAAAAGGCGTGTGGTGCTCCACAGCATCTGCGGCATCCATGAAAAATCATGCCCTTTGTCGCTGCAAGCTTTCATGTGGCCATGTTGTTGTTGTTTAGTTTTAGCACCCCAGCTGTTGTGTTGAAGCACCGCCCACTGTCACATGGTGCTCAGGGTTCTGTAAGCTCACATATACGTTTGTTTTTATTTAGACATTTTCTCGATCACTGTAATGTTCATGCAGGATGAAGGTAGTGACCAGAATGAAGTTGGATATGTGTTACTTGAATACTTATGTTCTATTTAGAGCCTTAGGTGGCCAAAGTCACCTTCAAATTCCACACGATTTAAGGGGCTTTGTTTTTATAAATGTTTCACAGCTGCATGAAGTCTGACACCCCTAACTATACTGGGACCACGGTTTTGTTCTGACATTGTGAAATGATCCTGTTTCTATTTCTTGTTTTTATCTAAGATGAATTGAAGGATATAGTGTTGAGCACTCTATCTTTAAATGCACCTAGTTCCACACGCTAAATCATGGGAGAGAAAAGTCAGAATAGGAATGTTTTAAACAAAATAACGCTGGACTTTTCAAGGCAGACTGATGCAAAACAGCGCTAAGCATCTGGTTTGTTTGCTCAAAGGCTGAATTCTTTCATGAAAGTTCATCAGGAAAGGACTTTCCTTGACACTTTCATTTCAAACCAGAGCGGTCTTTTCAGTTTATACACAGAATACAAACCTGCACATCATCACACACAAGGAATGGACCTTAGAGATTGCTGGAACAGCAAGCTTATCATGCTCAACTGAAACAGTTGCAATTTTAGGCTGATGACAGTTTCAACTTTGCAATGAAATAATGTGTATGGAGCCTTCAGAGACACTTCTTTGAATTAACTTTGCATAAGAGGAAGAGATGCCGTAAGTAGACTTATCAAGGAAGTTGAACATTTGGTAATGACGACCTTCTGCTGATGTCAATTATCAATTCACAAAAATGTAAAAACCAGGTGGTTGTCTAGCACAAGGAAGAGAGAAAAAAACTTTTTACGTCTTCATTTTGGACGTTATGAGAGTTTTCTGACAGCTTTTTTTTTAATGTACTTGCTGATTTAGTGTGCCTAAATGTGCAGTTGTAGTTGCACACAGTCTATTCGTGGAGGCATTTTCCAGCTGGCTGATGAGTGCCAAATCTTGCCTTGAAGAACATTTTTTGAAAAGAAAGTAACGTACCCATGTAATGAAGTGGGATAAAATCCTTCTAGCATCAACATGCTTCCAGAAGCTTCCTAATGTGAGGAAGTAGGGAGCATGTATATTCAATCAAAGCAGGGTGCCACAAAGGAGTATTTTTAACAACAAAAAGCTAGAAAAGAAAAACAGATGTAGTGTACAAAGGCCTTTGTTGTCCTTAATGTCAGCTTGTGTTCCTATAAAAATGCCAAAAATGTGAGATGGAATGGCAAATTCTGGACAAATTAGTTTGGAGTTATTATACCCAGGGGTCATAATGTTTTAATTTAGCTCTGGCCCCCTGGTTGTAAAATTTCTGTGGCCTGCTGCCACGTAAACAAAACACATTTAGCATAATTGCACCTTTGGTGTAGGCCTCTCTTCAAGGCAAGGTATTGATTTTCTCTCTTGCTCTGTCTTTTTCCCACTCTGTTCTTTGTTTTTCTTCACTTCAGCTTTATTTTCTCTTTTGCATTACTTGGCCAAAGTGCTTGATCGCTCAGTTTCACTCCTCTCCCGATTTCCTCTGCCCTGGACGGTGCTCAAGTAGAAAAATAGTAACAAGAATGCAATTCAAATTCAGTAACCAAAATCCTACTCACCTTATTGACTCGGCCTGCCTGCTTGTCAATCAGATGGTCTCTTGCTCTTCAGAAGATGCAGTTTCTGACAGTTTTTCATTGGAGGAGGCAAAAAGATGACCATGCTATAAAGAAAACACTTGTAGCTGTGATTTGTTGTTTTGATGTATTACAGGGTACAATAAGGGGCTG
Source organism: Telmatherina bonti (assembly GCF_933228915.1). Classification (NCBI taxonomy): domain Eukaryota; kingdom Metazoa; phylum Chordata; class Actinopteri; order Atheriniformes; family Telmatherinidae; genus Telmatherina; species Telmatherina bonti. The sequence goes on from NC_136626.1 coordinate 17,428,880, forward strand.
TGCAACATGTCAGAGGAATTTTGCAAAAGGCTTCTTCTCCAGCACCGCAGTAGAATTGTTTGAAGTCTTACTGCAAATGACACACACATGCACTTATACATATATGTGCATATTCATCCAGTATGCCCATGCATACTTTTGAGGTACCGTTTTAAGAATATTTATATTTTCATATCCATATATCTCAACAACAATCAAGTTGCTTACATTGTGCCATGAAAGCATCCTGACATCCTGCTGTATCCTTTGCGCCACTTAAAAACATGAGGTGTTTCATGTTATATTTTTACCAGTATATGTTTTAATACATGCAGCGAGTATCTATAAGTCTCATGTTATCATTTAAAGTTTTTAATTTTTAAATTTGGGACACATCCTGAATAGTCTTTTAGGTCACACACAAACCTCAAACAGATGCATTTTCAGCCAGCAGAGCTGTTTGACTCCAGCAGGAAATTCTTCTTCTTATTGCGTTTTCCCTTTCTTTTCTAAAAAATAAAAAACAAAATAAGATATATCCACTGTAGATGCATTTAGATACAACATAATGTACTTATTTTATGAAGTTGTATTGTATTGCATTGTATGACTATCTTTGTGGAGCCTGAGCTGATCACATTGAGCATGACAACTGTTCTCTTTCTACTCCATGAAAAATGTGAAATAAAGCATTTTCCAACTTGTTCTGCTGCTTGTCTTTCTAGCCGCACTTAAAGAAAAGTGTGTTTTGTGAAACTAAAGACAATTAAACATCAGATAGAAATAAACAGTCTTTGAGTGATGGAAGGAAGCCAAATTAAACTGGAAGCTAATGAAAAAATCAGGGAAGATTTTTTAAATGTCAGAGTCTGGCTGTTGCTGTACTTTCTTCAAATTCTTCATCTCAAACAGTTCAGTCTTGAGAGCAGCTTTGACCCTTGTCTCATCCTTCTTTTTGTAAGCTGGTTTTCAGACACGTGTTTTTATGAAGAGAAAAAAATTCTGGACTTTGCCACACTGCAAAGCAGACACTCACATGCACTGACATGAATGCAATGCTACACAGCTTGCCAAAACATGGTACTCGTGAGCTCAGATTGGAAGGCACACAGAGGAAGAGTGACTCTGTTCTGCCTTAAGATTGAAAATCTTGTATCTTGAGCTTGTAACCTGGGCTCTGTGTTGCAGCTGGACCACATGGTGGTTTATGCCACAGTTCTGATTTTAGCATTTCAAAGAGAGTCAGTTCAGTTGGGTTTCTGGGCTAGAGGTAAACTTTACCTGTACTGTAAATGTCCTTCTACTGATGCAGAGTGCACCTCCATCCATGCACCTTAGATGTAAAGAAGGTGTCGACTGGTGGCAGAGTGACATTTTGAATTGTGCTTGTAGTCTGCAAAATTGCTTCTTCATTTTCTTGGCACAAAGGATGGTGGCGGAAAGCTGTTATGGCTGTTATTAGATATAAAATTAGTTCAGATGGTACCTGTATTAAACTTCTGTGACCTCTCGCCTTCATTTTTTTTTTCTCTTTGTAGCAACATTCCATCAATGCTGAAACTACCTTTACTAGCAAATTAAAAAAAAAAAGAATTTCAAACATATATAGATGTGTTGTAGCAGTAAAGCCTTCCTTCCCCTTTGCTTGACATCAATTAGTCTAAAATAAGTATTAACCCATGACAAAAGATGCCGACAAACCTATATCACATCTTTGTTTTATTATTTTATTTCTGTCATTTTGGCTTTTTTTTTTTTTTTTTTTTTACTTTTTGGCTTCAAGTCTGGCGGCTTTAATATATTCTGTCTGCATGACCCTCCAAGCAATGTGACACACAGACTGCAGAGGCAACTCTGCAACACCCCCTCCATTCCACACACACACACACACACACCAATTATCCTCAGTCTTACCGTGAATTATGTCCCTCCTGTGTGTACATAATGCCCCTTTCATGCGTGGTGGTTGGGGGGGTTACTGAAAGTGTCTTTAGCCCACATTTGACTTGGTTGTTTTCAGACTGCTGCCCTAGGTTGCGATCTGGCTGCACTGCTAACAGAGGCCCTGTTTTGTTTTTTGGGACTATAAAATTTTAAAAGATCTCTTGCATTGTGTTCATTTTGTTACACCTATCTTTAGATATGTAGACATTTGGCTACAAGTCGGTGAAGTAAATTGTTAGGCCCAAAATTCTGCCACTTGTTTCTGAAAATCTAAACACATATAATGCATTTATTAATGTACAGTAGCAGGACACAGACAAAAAAAATTACATTCTTCCACTGTTAACAACACTATACAGATGGTCATGTACATATATTCATGTTCCAGTGAATCTTTCTACATACTTAACTGTCCTGTGGCCAAATGTACCTTGCTGTACGCTCACCAGCTTATACACTGTAAAATCTATCCAGCTGTCTTTACTCCAGAGGAAATTGTTGCCTTGAAAACATGTCTTTGTTGACCTGAGTGACACAGTACAATTACCTAGAATAATATGAGCACATAGAATGTAAATAAGCTTGATAAATCTTAGTAATATGAAAGTATGTGAGGTTTTAAATAGACTTGGTCTGATCAATTCCATGCCAGTCAACAGCGATACTTGGTAAAATCTTTAAGCCTGTTTTTGTGGAAACTGTTTCTCTCACAGGCAGCTTTGAAGGTAGCTATCATCAAGGATGATATGAGATTATATTTTTTCTGACATTTAATTGCTTCTTAATAATTATCTTTAAAAATGACAACCAGTGGAAACAAAAAGAAAAAGAAAACCAAACAAGTGGTGCTGAAATATTTTAAGTTCTCCTTTAAAAACCAAGGAATTTGAGTTATCATTAACCTTTCAAAGTAAAAGCAAAAGTGCAACTTTTTATCCAATGAATTAGCCCGAATTTGTTGTTAATAGGCGAACAGCGTTGTAATAAAATCATATTAAAAACCAATGTTTCATTTTACAGTGCACACATCGGCTTGGCATATGTGCAGACGTAGTAGGTGTATGAAAGACGGAGAGAGGCAGTCAGGAAGTCATTGAGGGCCCCTCAGGTCTGGAATGCAGAATTGGGGGGGATGGGCAAGCTCACTTGGGTCTTGGATAGAAACTTGGTGTGGGGTGTGGCTCTCCAAAGTCATGGACATGCACACACACAAGCACACACACACATGCATGAAGATTTTACACTGCACTATATTTTTATAGTATGAATAAGCTCACACAGATGTTCAATGTTTATTTGGCCTTCATCAACTGCTATTCAAACCTCCCTCTGAGCTGCTGAACCAAGTATGTGTGAGCATGCACACACACAGATACACACATACTGACTGGAATTTGCTATTCTTAGCCACACTGGCTACAGTTACATGATGTTTTTTAATTCGGAATTAATAATTCAGAATTAAATAATTCAGAATAATTGTATAGTCCTATGAATTTGCATGAAAATAATCATCCCGAATGGAGGTTTACATGAAACAGGTCCTTACTTAATTCCTCTTTTGAGTGGTGGGTTGGGAAGGGTTCTGATTGGACAGAGGAAATAAACATAAAGTTCGCTCCCTGCTTCTCGTCTTTTCAGTCGTAACTTGTAAAAACTACATAATAAGTACTCAGTTCTGCTGATATTTTTATTATTATTTTGAAGTACCAGCTCAACACGAGCATACTACTTCACTTTTTGCAGCAACTGAGAAGAAGAAGAAAGATAGACCACCGAACATGGGAGGCAAAACAACGGAACGACCGGAATAAAGTCAGAGCGGAATGAATGTTTACATGACAGAGGAATTGAATAGTTTGGAATTAAAATGCGATTAAACCAGCTGCTTACATTGGAATTAAGTTAAATTCTGAATAGAAATTTGGATTAGGAATTAGGTGTTTACATGATCATTTTTCATCAGTTTAAAGCGGAATTAACTTTTATTACGAATTAAACAGGAATTAAAACTCCCATGAAGCTAAGAGAGTAGCAACAGGCCCAGACACTTCACCTGACCTGCTCTGGGTAACAGCTAAAGGCAACAGAGAAAGCATTATTTTATACTAAACATTCTTCAAAAATTGATTCCTATTCTTTAACTGGTACTCATATTATTCATTAGCTGTGGCTTTATTTGTAGAGGAACCATTTAGATGTGGCAGAGCACTGACTTCAGTTGGTGCCTAAACCAATTGCATTGTCTGTAATTTAGGATTTAGGCAACAATTATTCCTACAGAATGCAAATGAATAATCTGGAAGAAGATCCTTGTGGTACAAGTGTAAAGGTGTCGTCCCCCCCACCCCCCCTCCCCAAACAGTGGTTTGGCTGTTTTGCTTTGTAGGGGCGAAAGCAAGACAGTTTGAAATATATTTGCAAAAACAAGTTTATCTAGCTTTGATTGCTCTTTGGTAACACTTACAGACCTTGTCCTCTCTTCATGGTCAGTTCTGCTGTGGTTGTTTCTCCTCAGGTAGCTGGCATTCCAGCTATGCACAGCTAAAGCAGGGGCTCTTGTCCTGCAGAGGGTTTCATGTAAACTTAAGTTTTCGTATTGTTGAAATGGGCGTAACTGAGCAATATGCTCAGAATGATAGCTTCTTCTGAGTTGCTGGTGCTTGTATCCATGTATGTCCAGTTTTTTTTTTTTTCTCTCTTTTTTTCTTCTTTCCCTGGTTTGTATGTCCGCGGCGCAGCAATGCTAAACTAATAAAGAAATGTGTGTTTTGAGTGTTCTGAATTTCAATGAGCCTCAGATGCGTGCAGAAAAGTGGGGGTAGGTAAAATCGATTTTCGGCTGAGCAAAAACAGATGCTTGAGAGCAAGTGAGAAGCCACGCATACACACACACACGCACAAGGAGAATGTGCCAGCACATCACAATCACACACAGACTTCCTCAGACTACTCATACACTCCTGTATTCAGGAGGAAGGTTAATTGAAGGTTATAACTGGGGAGCTGCAGATGAGAGGCTTTCAACGTTAACATGTGCGTGTGCCTGTTATTCACCTCTTTTGCTTCCCCTGACCTCCGCACCACCTATTTTCCCCCTTTTCCTCTCTCTCTCTCTCTCTGTCCTCATCCAGAACTCAGTCAAAATGTGCAGCCATGCAGATACCTACAATCTCATTAATTCAACCCATCGGCTATACTGCAGTGTTAGCTCTCTTCCCCTCTCCTTCTTCTTCTTCTTCCATATGCAAACACTTCCTCTAAAAGGTTAATATAATCTGCCAGTGCTGAGGTTAACTATCTGTGGATACACCCTGAGAAATGATGTGTCAACACTTACACCTGCTTTGGTTTGTGAAACTGTATTTATAATATCTATATTCAGAAGATTGCAACATTGTGTTCAGTATTTCAAACCCAGCTGATAGCATTAACTGTGGCACTCAAGTGGATATTGATTTAGGGTATAATGAGAAACATTTGTCAAGTGCTGTGACAAAAAAGAAGGTAAAGAGGATAGATCAGCAAGAAAACAAAAAGTGAATTTCTATCATTCAAGACAACTTAATACCCTTATTGAAGTGACAAGACCGAGTCCCGCAGTGTGTATTTTGGTTTATTTTATCTTGCTTATAATTCCTTACTTTTTGATAGTGACTTTTAGCTGGTAAACATGAACCCTGAGGTGAGTTTTGTTTTAGTTTAACCTTGTACTCAGAGGGGTTTTAAACAATATTTTGAACACTTATAAGCTTTTGAAGAAGTACTGTTGCTGGCCTTCACCTCTGACTTCTGTGGGGAGTGTCTCATCTTTAAGGCTTTTGCTCAAACAGCCTGACTCAGTGCTGGCATGAGGGAATACTACGCGCTTACCGTATCATAACATAGCAATCATTTCTTCTCCAGCTTCAGCTAAGCATCAGGTTAGCTGTTGGGGAGTTATTTACGGAGATTATTAAATCAGTGGAATGTGACACGTAACCATGGCATTTAGGATAAAGATTTTTACTAAGTGTTAAGGATTAAGTTTATGTGATAGGAGGCTTTTGATGAATGTGTGTGCCTGTTTAAGTGCATGTGTGTGTATTTCTGTGAATTTACGTTTGTGTGCATTTATGTTTGCGTGTAACTTGTGCTCTGTAAGGATTTGTGTCTGTGAATTGGGGCCTATGCATGTGTGTTCCCTTCTATCGCTACCCTCTTGGAGGCTCACTCCCACACACTCACTCATTAAAATGTCATCCTAAGCAGGACCATCTATTCTATCTGTGGAATGCAGCAGGGAGTGAGGGAGCAGCCATATTGAGTTTCTTGAAAACAGAGTTTACAAGACATAATGTACTTTTTTTTGTCTCTTTTTTTTTTTATATGTCTGTCTGTGTTTGCTCTATTTTTTCCCCAAAACATACATGGAATGTAGTGCCAAATAATTACATTCCTAGACTAAATATAGGGTAGTAACATGCAATTTAGTGTTCTTTTTTCATTTGACTTGTAAATTTAATATTTTTTACTTATAGCTTTGAGGTTGTTCATGGCCCACGTACAGTGATTTCAGCTAATCAGTTGGCTGTGCTTTAGCAGATTTGTACCCACATACTGATTCCATGTCGAGACAGGAAGAATTGTTAATCGGAAGTTTGGACTGTTTCTCCCATAAATTTCTCTTGCCATCTAACTGATGGGTAAGACAAGCTTAAGCAAATTGAAAAATGTCACCCACGCTTAGCAAAGTCATTTCCACTCCAAACCATCTGCTCAGTGCAATTGCAACTTTCAATCACAGTGCATGAAAGTAGTCATAGCAAATTTAGCCATATATTACAAGTGAATGAAGGGAAAGAGAAACTCGGGATAAACTACTTTTTTAACTTTAAAAATAATTGATTCTGCCTTAACTGAAACATTAAGGTAACTTCTGACAGGGTGTTATATTTAACATGCCATATACCCATATCCAAAGTAAATTCATTTAATTCTGTACCGTTAAAATTCATCCATTTCATTATAATAATCCACCCTATGCGGTCCAATTTATTATGATTATATTTATATTCTGGCAGTTTGTTAAAATTGACAAAAGAAAGGAGACCAATGGATCATATTGATTTCGGCCTGTTAAAAACTTCTGCAAATTTATTTGAACTAATTCATTGTAATTTGCCAGGAAGTTACCTAGTATATAATATAGAAAATATCACATGGCTGTTTAGGTTGTGGGCTGAGACAAAGGGAAGTTTGGTGTATTGAAGGTAATTGTCATTCTGGGTTTACTAAATACCAGGTTTGAGTTTATCAATGGTGGGGACTGTTTGCAAAGATGTCAAGTTAGGTACACCAAATTATTACTTCCCAACAAAGTAAATTAAACATAATCTGCCTATTAATAATACCTGATGGCATAATCCAGAAAGATGCGATCACTGAAAGGCTGCATGAATCACTACCAAACTGACCCAATGATGTATTTTTGTGTGTACAGTCAGGGAAAAGTTATTAGACCACTCTTGTTTACCAAATTTTCATGTTAATTTTTAATGCCAGGTGTGAATAAAGATACATCTGTTTGGAAAACAAGGGTGGTCTAATATATTTCCTGTGACTCTATATGTGCTGATTGGTGACATGAGAGTCCTCCTGCTGGGAGACCCCACCCTAATATTCTAATAAATCGCCGACTGGACGTGACTTTGGTTTAGCCAAAGAAAGAACATGAATTAAACTCCAAGAAAACAGTCAAGAGTCTTATTGTGAAATTAATGATTTCTTTTTTTAGCCCACATAAAAGGACACTTTGTTAGAGGTAAGGCATTAGGATAGAGGGTTTTCTTTTGTTTTTATTCAACAGTGACATTATGAAGCAGTTTGCAGTTTGGACTTACAAAGTGGTGAAATATGCAGCCAAACAGGTTTCAAAATAGTTTACAGGAGAAAACTATTTGTCGTGGTATAATCCAGCTTTATGAAATTATGAAGAGAGTAAGGGGAATGTTCAGCCCTAAAATTTTTCTGGTTTGGATTGTTGGTCTACAATGGTGGTGGAGATATGCTAAAAAGCCTTTTGCTGTCATGGAAAAGCAACGGCAGCTTCTGAAAAGGGCAGAAGTACTTTTCATGAATATGTTATCTTCTGGTCCAAATTTGCATAAAAAAGCAGACATTTGGGTTTACTCTGATATAATCTTGTGTCTGACTATTAAGTGTCTTAAAATGTTTTCTTAAATCCCAAAAATGAAAATACCCTTGGTTATACCCTGAGGAATAAGAAAGACAGAAAAGAAGAACAATTTTACACAATTATTACAGAATATCACTTTAAAACTCATGGGGATATTATTGGAATCTTATTATAAAACAATAGCTAGTTGCAGCCGTTGCAAACTATGTTCAGTCCGCTACATCATTGTAATGAAATTATTAAGTTCACATCCGAGTGGCTGTTGGCTTGCCACTTTCTCTTCTCTTTTATCCACTTTTCCTCCCATTTCCCTAAAATCCACTCATTTCCACAGAAAACAGACAGATGAATAATTTAATTATGATCTATTAGTTTGCTTCAGGCTCAAATGTCAGGATGTCATTTGAGTACTCCCCTTCTCTTCACCCTCTCTCCCATCCTACACACATCCCCATTTCCTCTTTGCTCTGGGACCAAACAACTGGATTCCTCTTAATGAGGAGGAGGGTGCATCCCTGTCACTGTTTATTGAAAGAATCACTGTTTGGCTTAGGCTCTGATCTGTTTGCTTCATAGTGGCTTGTTTCTGTGTGACTGCCTTTGTTTTTGTGATGTGTGTGTTTTTTGCTTAAGCTCATTTTTGCTTGTGCTGGTTTAGAATTTTACCAACCCTGTCAGATAGTATGGCATGTGCATGTGGATTTGTGTCCTTTCCGACATGGTGCTGTTAGCATTTCTGCGTGAAGACCACTCGCCATGTTGTTGTTTCTTCTTCTTCCTCTTTTCACGCAGGAGTGAAAGCCAGGCAGACAGGGATTGGACTAAGAGGAAGAAGTAAAGCAAACGAGAAAAAACAGCAGGCGGATGAGGGATGTTAAGATGAGAGGGAGAGGAGGATGAGGGTTGAACGCAGCAGGAGACGTTCGGGAAAAAAACTGAAAGACAACAAGTGATCATCAAAGAAATTAGAGTGCATGCAGAGACAGAGAGGTGAAAATAATTGAAAATATGACATCTGCCTTTTTCTTTTTTACATCATAGAAATGCATTTTGTTTTTCTTTTGAGGAAGAAAAACCTAATCAGTGAATTCTTTTGTTTCTTCATGCCATCCTGACATTCACCAAGTCCAAGTATTCATAAGTACATGTGCTTGGTCAGTCATTTTCAGCCCTCCCTTTGTTGGCAGGGTGTCAACACCTGTATGTCAGTGAACCACTGTGAACCATCGGTAGGAATGTGAATCACATCTACTGAAACCCTGCTTTATTAATGGGACCAACAAAACCCACAGAAAAGGGTCAATGCAACTAAAAAATCCCATGGCACTGTAAGTATTTGGTGCTATATATGTCGATAAGAACAGCTGTCTGTCAATGATCAAATAATAAGATTGGGGAAGTAATAAGCTACTGAAACCAAGAAGACTGAAAGTTGTTGTGTCTGTGTGTGTTGGAAGGCTTAAAGCTGCAGATAATGAGGAAAGTAGAGGTAGCTGGTTCACATTCCCATGCTTCAGGAAGATGGCAGCCAGCTTCACTCATGTCTGCTCCTCACAAACATACACACATGTGCACACACATACTGCCACTCTGCTGGGAAATGCTGTGCAGTGCTGTAGTTGCTCTGGGTTCACTCAGCAGTTGACCTGGCTCTGTGCTTTGCTGTAATGCCCAGGTGACTGAGGCCGCCCCAGGGGACCTTGTTATGGACAAACAAGCATCCAATAATTTCACATTTCTACATTAATATCTGGACCACATGAAATTCCCAGAACTCTACGCATGTTCTATTAAATTTAGAATTTATGTCTTTGATAAAGGAAATCCCCACAAGATGTTCACTTTTAAAAGTCTGATTTGATTTTCTAGAAAATTACATAATTGTGCAATGGGGAAAAATGATGAGGAAGACATGTGCTGCAATTTTATTATCTGTATGGGCATGCTTCTTTGAAATCATAAATCCATTTAAATGAGTTTCATCTCCAGACGTGAGAATGCTAAAAAAAATATATATTTGTATCGTTATCAGCAACTTCTTCTGCACACGAATGATGTTTTACAAAGCGGGGAACAAGCTACAGTCCTAAACCTTTAGAATACAAGCTTGCTGCAGGTCCTGTGTGGGTTTGTCTTGTTGACTCTCCATCCTCTTTTGTGTCATTGTCTCTAAATTAGCTCAGAGGCTTTACTTCTGTCATGACAGCAAACACAGGCTTGAAATAAGGGCTGAAACACATCAGAATACTGATTAAATTTGCAGTGCCTGCTAAGCTGCTTTCCTGTTTGTACATATACAATGATACATACTCATTTCGTGCATTTTTTTTTTTTGTATTGCATTACTACACCAGATGCCAAATGCTATGCTAAAGCATGCTTAGATTCACACTCAAACATATCCAGACAACACACACTCATTGATTACATGTAGAGTAGTTGGACAAGACAGAGGAGGGACGGTCGACCAGATGGAGCAGCCAGCTTCTTGCTGAGCGAGGTTGATGACAGCTGAATAGCTTGAGGTAGACCGAAGTGGCAGGTCACTTACTCACACAAACATGGTCACATACTGTACCCACATATGTGTAATAAACTACTACCTCATATAGTTATGTTTTTGTAGACGTGTCACACATGGATTGTCATGCTTGTATAGACAAGGAGGACAAACAGACTGAAACTGAATAACACACAATATGCTACTGTAACTGTAACTCAGTCCATCAAAATAGTCAGGTTTTATTCATGCATTGTCAGGATGCTGCAGTATTACTGGTAGTAATGTCTTATAAGCATGCCTTTTGCTAATCGGGAACCTAAAGTCTATTAATAGCCATTTCTTCTTGTTTTCATCATCTCTTCATTTGCACCTTCTCTCTCTTTCCTTCCTTTCTTCCTCCTTTCCTCCCTTGCTTCAAATCGTGACTCTCAAGTCAGCCTATTCCCTTAGCTGTGATTAGGGGCTTTGGATTCCAGCCTGCATGCATTTCAAGGCCGGGAGGCTTCGCAAAAAAACAGCCGTCTTTTTCAGTCCAATAAAAGGCAAATGAGGGTGATCCAAAAATACAAAGAGAGCAAGCGAACGAGTTGTACACTACTCTTATGGTAAATAACCAAAACAAAAGGCAATATAAAAGCAAGGGGAAAAAGGGTCTCCCAGTTGAATGGAAGCCAGTTCTCTGCCTGTCGCCAAGAAGATGAACAGCCTAGTGGTACTGCAGCCTGGTTTAGGGCTCTTTTTTTTTCTTTTGTTGAAGCTCCATGATATCTCCCCCATTACAGATGTACTTCTGCCCCCTGATGTTTTGATTTTGTTCTATTGATAAGTGCTTTGAGTAATGCTGCCACTTTGTGGAAAGCTTCCATATTTTACTATTGAAGCTTAATAGGGTGCATGTTTTTAATTCTACCTTCCACACTACCCTGCATGAACTGATTTCACAGTGTTCCTGACTTGGTTGAAGGGACAGACAGCATGCTGAACAAGTTTAAGCACATTTGCCTCCAAATCATTTCATCACAAGCTTGTTTTGAAAAGCTGAAAGAATGCAGAAAGAAGGGTTTTTTTTTGCCTTTTCGAGCTTGAATGAGAGACTTGTTGGTAATCTTTCTGAGAAGTGGAAAGGTCTGATTATAACATCAGTTTGAACCCAATTTAAACATATATTAGTTGAATATTTTGGCCTTAAAGAGAATCCATATGACCCACAGCTTGATTTCTTTGATAGTACTCTAAAAGATATATTGTAACGTGAAAAGGATGCTGGGAGATTAGAAGGAAAAAGGTCCATACTTGTGACTAAACCCCATGTCGGTTCATAACAAATCCCTGACAAAGAGATAATAGAAAATCTGTCTGATAACTATCTTCCCTAGAAATCCCAGACTGAGCCTGGTTATGGATGTAAATTAGAAGAGAATAGAAAACACCTCATACTGAAAAGGCCTCTTCTTCATCCAATTTCCCAAGATTCTGTTTGTCTTTGGCATCTATTAGTTAAACTGCTGTAAATAAAATGTTCTTGGTTTTAATCCTAACACAGGAAGGTTGCCTCTCCTTCATTGCCAAAGTGCTCATGAGCTAAATGCTCAATGCCCACACAGCAGCACGAATCACTGACTCTGCAGCCTGCACTCCTGTCTCAGCCTCTCCCACACTCCTCTGTATACTGTGCATTGTTCTGCAGGTCACTGGGACTGGCTGTGGTCCACAGCCTTGTCTCGGCCCCTATAATACATCCATCTGTCTCCAGTAAACCCCCATTGCCGACCACATTGCCTCCCACATCCGTTGCACGGCTTCATCATCTGTCAGTCAGACACACATACCCTAAATGTGCTTTCCACTGGAGTCTCTGTTAGTGTAAATGTGTTTAAAAGAGTAAGGGTGTGTCCCTTAACTCTCGTGTTTTCTGCTGTTATGTTTTAATTATTAGTATAAAAAGTTTTCGCTCCTTTTTTTTTCTTCTTCTCCAGCCATTGTTATTCCTGTGTCTAAAGGATATGTGCAAGTAATTGTGTCTGTGTGTGTTTGTGTGTGTGTGCGTGAGGCTCCCTGGCCAGGTAAATGTATTAAGTTTCTTTTAAGTCGCAGCAGGATGGTGATGCTATCTCTCCCTCAATCTTTTTCTCCATGGCTGTCTTTCCCTCACTCCACTGGTGCTTTGCAGCATGGCGCACAGTACAACGGCACACAGCTCTGGCATACAAAATGGTAAAATGACAAACACAGAGAGAAAATAAAGGACATCGAGACAGATAGAGAGGGGTCCTTTTTTTATGCATTACTTGCAGGTTTTAAACCCCCCCCCCACTCACACTCCTACTACTAGAATGAATGTGGGGACTGCAGGCAGAAAACAAACAAACCCAGCAACACCCCACAGCTGCAGGGATGTTGCTTTTTTTGAATATTGAAGAATACATTTGCTTTTGTGTTCTGCTGTGCTGGGAAAAAAAAACAAAAAAAACAACAACTTTTATTTACAGTACATGATATAGCATGTCTGTGTATGTGTGTATGACTCATACACACATATGAAAGACTGTGAGCAGAGCGGCGTTTACTTGGAAAGGGAAAGATGGCTGACTAAAGGTGCCCTGCTGTGAAGGAATGTTTGATTTAAAAAAAGAGAAAAAAAAGGAGGATTTAAAGAGGTTTACCAGCTGTCTGCCCTCTAACCTTTGACCTAAACACACCACCCACCCTTCTCAACACCCATCCCCCCCCCCCCGGGCCCATGTGAAATTTATTCTCAAGTCAACTGCTCACAAAGTAATGGTGGGGAGGTGGGGAGGTCATTTGTTGAACTAGGAGGCTACGAAGTGAAAGGGGCAGAGTGTAGACGGGTACTCAACGGTCTAAGTGTCGACTTTGTAGAGGCACAGCGGTGAGTGTGTGGCTTTGTAAGGAAAAAGAGCCAATATGTAAACACACATGTTTGGGAGCAACACGTCTTCACTGTATGAGGCTCGACATCCTCTTTGTGTGTGAATAAAAAACTTGGACACCCAGTGCGTTGTCACTGCCCATCTTCTGACTCTTGCCCGCATGCATGCCAGTTATCCACAATAACCTTCTGTCTGGCTCACAAACAAACTCTTTTTCTCCAGCGGTCGAGGGGAAATTCTCAACACTGGCTCAGTGTTTCGATAAGTTACTGTGGAGCACTACATTAATATGGATCATGCAACATTATAACCTCCCACTAAACCCCCCCTACCCCACCTCTTGTACACACCAGCTATGGACTAAATGTGGGTCACATGAGGTGACTTTTAGTCTCCTTTTTCAGCCAAAGGACACGAGATTTGAGGACAATGAGCTTTTGGATAGTTATCTGGAGATACTGTGGGGGTGATTTTTGAAAGAAAAAGTTTCTGTTTTGAATCCAAAAGGCAGCATTTGTTATGTAGAAAATCTTTTGGATGAATAATTCCTAGTTGCATATCATTTTCATCAAGTTAACTGAATTCCCTTCATATTGCAAACTCAAGGTCACTGCCAGCAGTAACCTTGTAATCTTATTTTTTTCATGGTAAAACCTTTCCACCAGTAATCAATTTAAGAGAGTAATTGACTAGATTCATTTTAATCAAGTGACTAATTGAGTCAGATTTTATATTTATTTTATGTACATGTTGGTATTCAGATGCATGAAATTGGTTCAGATTGTTTACCTGGTTTTGGTGTTTTTCTCTCTTCTTGTTTTTTTCTTTTTTGTTTGTTTGTTTCTAAAAAAGGAAAAAAAAAAGAAAAAGAAATTTTTTTTTTTTAAAGTTTCTGTAAAAGATCCCAGGTCAAAGAGTCACATTTGCTGCCGTCCAATTTAAAGTGGTTGTAAAAAAGCAGTTGTCGTCCACAGGCTGTCGTGGTAGCGCTGACGCTAAGGCTGTGATTGTTGCACTGACAGGTGAACAGACATCGTGGGTCAAAGTCTCCATCTGTCTCTGCTCTTTCCAGTGCAGTGTGATTGACTGGGATGTAGATGCACCTCAAACCAGTCCACAAACAGCTTCAGAGTTGCTTTTCTAAACCCAAATGGCACAACAGGTGAACGTTGTCGCCATGATAGATGAACTTAAATAATAAGTGCAGTATATGGAGCCATATCTGACCTTGCTGAAATAATAGCAGTGGAAATTTGAATATTGGTTTTTCAATTGTTTTCATTCTCCCTTTTCTTTAATAACCAGATGATAGCACAACGGACTGCTAATGAAAATATATCTCCTTTAATTACACAAGGAATTATTTTTATCTTCAAGTCTACCCAGTGATCAATGTATTGTGTAAAAGTGAAGGTTTTTCCATGTGTCTTTTTTTCCCCTCACACTTGATACTAAAAAGCTACCAGGACAAAAGCAGCCTTGGGTATAAACTGGGTGAAAGAAAAGGCTGATAGCAGCCTCACATTGTACCGAACTGAATGATCATTATTAAAGCAGGTGAAAATAACATTTAGAAACCTGAATTTTAAAATGCATAATGGACCTAATTCACCGCAGACCTAGAGTCGTTACAGCTCGACCCTCTTAATAGTGTATGTCTATTGTATACGCTCATGAGTGAGTTTATTTTTCATTTATTTAAGCAAAAATTGGTCTACGGTTTTTGTCAGGGAAAAAGTCAGAAAAATGAAATATTTTTCTGCTTCACTGTCTTACATCAGAAATCAATCATGTCTCTTTTCAAGCCGCGTGCAATTCCTCACTGAGTTGACAAATCCTTTGACCACTCTTCAAATTTATATGGTTTGAGGCTTTAAAAGGATTAAAACGTCTTTCTCACTTCTCTGCATGAAAACCATGGCTGGGCGAACCACAGAGGAACAGAGCCATTGGTCTACAATGACCTCAGCTAGAGAAAAAAACTGTGTGACACAATGTGGTCATGGCATTCTGTAAAAGTGGCTTGAATTAATTCATCACCAGCAAAATAATGCAGTCATGCTTATTTATAGAGAGCATAATAAAGCCTTATAATATTTATCTACTTTTTTCATAAGGATATATCCAGGCGAATTCATGAAGAGACTGGAGCTGTGTGGAAGATGTTTTATTCTGCTGGCTTGAAGGATGAACTTTAGTGTTCATGTTGGGAAAATCCAAATGAAGTTCACCATATTTGTGTCAACTTCAAACATATCATTTAGTCACAAATCCATTAAATCTACCACAACTTTTTTTTTAATTTTTTTTTTAAAAATATGTTTGCTTTAAATGACATGCAAAGTTATGTTTGTGAGCTTTTTGGTTTAGCTCCAAGATCTATGTTGTTCTGCTTCGTTATTCTAAATGGTGTAAAAATAGCTTTAAGCAATTTTACTCCCTCATGTATCAGATGCTTTGCTTGTGTGCCTGCATTTTTTTCTAAGTTTTTCTTTGCCTTTTATCCATCAAAGATTGGAAAGTGTTTCTTTACATCAGATGACCCAGTTGTTGTTACCTTTGAATTGCTCCACCATACATTTGGAGTGAGAGACTTAAAGGGTAAAACTGAATGGAGGGGCGCATTTGTTTGGCTGATAAGTTTTACATAATGAGATACTGTACTTTTAAGCACAAAAAATAGTATTTTGTTTCTTCCTTTTTCTAGTTGAGAAAGGGTCTTTTTCTGTAATCGTCCACTTTGGCCAATCTGAAGTCAATGTTACATTTCAATAATAAGTTTGTCTAAATGACACTGAACTCTCATGGTACATTTCTTTTAAAGTATAAAGACACAGATTATGTCTTTTAAAAGTTAAACTTGGGAGAGCCGACTGCCAAAAATAGCCCCAATTTTTCTTACTTGTGAATTTTATTAACATGCCAGCAGTCGTTTGATGTGTAGGTGTCGCACTTCTTCAAATAGTGTGCATATCTCATTTTGGAAATTAAACTTCTCAAACGACATAGTGGATGTTACACAGTTAGGGCTGCCAGTTCCAGAGAGGAGCTTTGGAGACATTTTCTGAACACCCTGGTCTGCCAGTCTTTCCCTCCTCTGCTTCCTACTTGATCACTTAGAATAATCTTATTTCCCCCGTCCGCATCCCATTTCCAGAATGAATATGAAGCGTGCTTCCCCAGCTGTCCCAGTCGCCCTTCAAAAACTTCTCTCCCCCTCCTGTGGCCATTTTTTAAAGGGCATTCATGCTGCTGGCCAGACGGTGCAATGCTTGTCTGACTCTTTCGGCAGCCAGCCAAAAAGTGATGTCACCCTTTCAACTCATCCTTTCTCCCGTTTTTAATCTTTATTTTTTTTTTTAAGCTCCCGGTATATGTCCAGAACAACCACTCACCTCTTGTCTCCCCTCTTTTCTCAAGTGTCTCGCTGTAATCAGATAATAAAAAAAAAAATCTTAGAAAGAGTGTATTATGAAGGATCATCCTCCTTTCATTCCCAGATTCTTCCTTCCCAAGGCAATA
>NC_136626.1:17450896-17463396 GCF_933228915.1 Telmatherina bonti
GGCCCATTGTGAGCTGATGTGTATGTGCTCAAGTTTTATATCTGCAGCTCCTGCTCTCATTTCATGCTTATGGTGCAAATTCCCATCTCCTCTTCCCTTCTGTGCCTTTCTCAATCTCAGTAATCAAATGCATTAGTATCAATATTGCATGGGGAACTGAGCTGAATTTAAAGCTTGACCATGTCAAAGTGAGAGTCCCTGATAGCCAGTGACTGCTACCACTCAGTGGAAATTGTGCTGCCATTTTGGCTGTAATTACTGAAGCTTGGCACTGAGTTAATATTTAGACTGATGGGCAGTGTTCACAGGGGATAAAAGTTCTAGATTTCAAATGAATTCATCGCCCATCACTGGGAATAGACTTAAGCAGTAAGGCTTGGTCAGTGTCTCATTGGTTAAATCATTTTCATTTGACAGTGTTTTGAGTGTTATGAATTTGGAAATATGACATATTTTGCTGTATGATGTTCTAATCTGAGATAGATTTTTTACTTTTGAACAACATACTACTAGTTTGTTAATTGTCCACCTTTTGCAGTGATTATTGTGTGACAAAATGCTATGATGTCATACCAAATTTCACAAAAAGAAAAAAGAAGTGCCACCAGGATTTAACTAAGTGAATAGGTACGAGACTTTAACACTATTTATTTAACGCTAACTGATGCAATGAGCAGCTTCTCATTTATTAAACTACCATTTTGAAGGACACATTTCGTGGTTGTGGAAAAAAAAAAGTTTTTAAAAAAAAAAAAAAGATCAAATCATTGACCTAAAAACGAGAAAACATCTAAGGAGACTGCAAAAACTGGGTTTTGAACTGTCCAGCACACCATTAAAAATTGGGAACATAGCAGGGAACCATTGTTTTCCAGGAATATGTGGTTGAAAAACAAAATCTTAAATGATCATGATTGAGGTTACTTAAAAGTTTTGGTGAAATTAAATGGAAGAAAAACAACAGTAGACCTCAGGGCTATTTTAAAGAGTGAAAGTAAAAACATTTCCATATATGCAATGTGTAGGGATCTGAAGGGATTGGGACTGAATGCTGTCTAGCATTAAGAAAAACACTAATCATGAGGCTAACCAAAGAAAAAGACTTATATTTCCTAGCGACTATAAAGATTGGATTCTGGAACAAAACGAGGAAGGTCATGTGGTCTGATGGGTCCAGATTTACCTTGTTTCAGAGTGATGGGCGCATCATATAGTAAGAAGAAAGGCAGGTGAAGCAACGAAGCCATCATGTCTAGTTTCTCCCGTACAAGCCTGGGGGTGCAGTCTATGATGTGGGATCGCCGCAGTTCTGGGTTCAGCAACATTATATGCCCAAAGAACGATATCAGCTGATTGCCAGAACATACTGAATGGCTAGGTTATTCCATCACTGCTTTTCTCATGCTTGATGGCATGGGCATATTCAAAGATGACAATGCCAGGATTCATAAGGCTCAAATTGTAAAAGAGTGGTTCTGGGAGCATGAGACATTATTTTCACACATGGATTGAGCACAACAAAGTCCAGAGCTAAACCCCACTGAGAATCTTTAAGATATGCTGTAGAAAGCTTTGCATGATGGCCGGACGGTCCCATCATCAATACAAGATCTTGGTAAAAAAAAATTAAAGCAACTTTGAATGGGGGGGGGGGGAAATCTTGCTACATTGTGCAAGCTTTTCAAAACAATATCACTGTGAATGTGCATAAATCCAACTAAATATCAGAATTTTCTTTCTTTCTTAGGGGGGTCAGGGGGGTAGTGGGGCAGACAGGGTATTTTCTAGGGCTGTGACGATATGCTTTTGTCCCGATTAGATTCAATTCAGATTTTTTTTTGGGTGCCGATTCGATTTAAATTGAGATTCTCAAAATTCTTCAATATTGATGATTTTTGTTATTAAAAACAAATTTTTTTTTATTTTTTTATAAAACTTCTTTTTGCTAGTATTTTTTCTTGATTTTAGTCAGGAAAAAACAACACAGTAGCCAGATCATCATTCTGCTGCTATAATGCCCAAGAAGACAAGTAAAACGATCAATAAAACCAATGAAAATGACAAACATTTTATAGTGGATTCATTTTATTTATTTGGAAAAAAATAAATTTTTTAACCAAAAAATCGATTTTAAAATTGTGAAGAAAAAAATCCCGATTTCCGATTTTTCGATTAAATTTTCCCACCCCTAGTATTTTTCTATATTTGCCTTAGGGTGGCTGCACTCTGAGGATTACTGTATTGAAAAGATCCCAATGCAGCAAATATCACTGAGTTGATATACATTGTAAATTTGGAGCACTAGTTAAAGGAGCGGCATGTTAATCTCATATATCATTCAATCCTATTGCTCTTGGTTTCCTTGAGAAGGGAGTGAGCTGCTTGTCAGAAAAGTAGCATTGAAATTTGTAAAAATTGATCATCAATATTTCCCCCTGATCACAGCCTGCAATGTGGAAGTAGCTGAAGGTTTATGAATCGATTAGCCTCTGGGTGTTGCCAGAATCCTAAATACCCATTTAGCATTTTGTGCCCAGCCTGACCATTCTGAAAGGAGAAATGATAAACACTTTTAGCAGGCGTTGGGAAACATGCTGTGCTTTCTATATCAAGCTGTTAGAAAGTGTTGATGTTAAATCCACTTACCAGACAGTAAGCACACACCGTTTCAGTGATGAACCAGTGTAGAATTCGGCAACCACAAAGCATTAAAGAAGGGGGAGAAGAAGAAAAAAATTCTTCAGAAAAGCTCTAAATTGAATAAAGTCTGTTTTAGGTATAAGAAATCAAAAAATTTTGGTTTGCACTTGAAAAGTTTTATCTGCAGAAATCCCAACTGACTCAAAAACATATATATCTTTCTATCCAAACTCAAATTATATTTACATTTCAAGAAAGGAAAGTGACACGAGCTATTATAGAGCATATATGAGGTTAAAGTATTGCCCACACATGCCCTTAGGTTATGTATGTTGAAGCTGTTCAACAACAATAGCTGTTGTAATTGTGTTTTGCAGTTTATATAGCAACTAGAGGTGAAGATAGTAATGCCCTAAAGGGAGAGCCATAAATCATGACCTTGGCATCTTGTGAGCAAAGATATAGTAATTCCCTACAGGCATGCAAGTTTCCCTTTACCTCCACCAGAGTTTACAGTTAGAACAATAGGGGCATCATTCATAATTCCCCTAGACAATTTGATACTCTCCGACTATCTTTATAAATGTTTCAATACTTCTTTCATTCCTCAACAATGACCTCATCTGCGCTCCTGGCCAAGAAAAAGAGAGAATAAGGTAACAAACAAAAGAGGCCCACACATGTTGGTCGTGTGCGCAAAGTATTGTGCTGAAAGATGAGCAGAGCTTCTGAATAACATCTACTCTGCTGGCCTGCTGTTGCTTCAAAGGATCCATTGTTGATCTCTCTCTTTTGTGTGTGTGTGTGTGTGTGTGTGTGTGTGTGTGTGTGTGGTTTTTTTTTTAGTGCAGCCATGTCACATGTTCTTAAATTTCTCAGTTTAACAGATATGAAAAGAGTGTGTGTTCAGAAGTGAATAGAACTTCTGTCATGTCTTGTTTTCGTTCAATCTGTTTGTGGTTTAATTTTCCGTGCGCCTGCAGCTGCATGTGTCTGTTGTGTTTTTGTGCCAGTTAAAGAGTGTGGTTCAGTAGTCGTGAAGGAGGGTGGGACACTTTTATACGCCTGCTGTCTGAGGTGCTCGGTTACACTGCAATTAGCAGTGGTTTTCTGCCTCTCACAAGGGCGCAGTCAAAAACGAATCTCCGTCAAAGAGATGCACAACACTGACCCTTTCACTGCTCTTATTTAGCAGTTTGACATGACAAAAAAAGATGAAAGTAGGTTAAATTTGTGCACTTTACATCCTACTTTTATTTAGCCTGTTGTTCATGTTTGTCTATGTTGTCTCCACCTTCATGCTATTTAGAAGCTAGTAAAGAGGACTGAGAACAGGTGATACATGTGTTTAGAATTGTCATATCTTGCCTAAGTTAGGAAGTAATTCTTTAATTCCTGATCAAGATCATTCATTTTAATAAAAACCTAAAAAAATTAACATATTTTTTAAAAAACTTTTGAGCTTGATTGAAAAAATAAAACAGGATTGATAGTCCTAGTTTCAGATCAAAACTTTCAGCCTTTGTGGACAGAATAGCGTCCTGAACTGTATGTAACAGAACAAAATAATGAATTGTAGATCGTCTTTGGAGTTTGCACTGTTGTACCCTGTTAACTACCTGGTGTGGAGGTAATTAATCTCTCTTTTAGAGACTTACTCTCACCCCTTCATGGTGTGTCAGCTGAGTCGCAGCTTCCCTGAAGCTCAGAGGCGTTCTCTGTCTTTGAGAAGGACACTAAAGCGGGTCAGATCCTAGCTGACGCCAAGCCATGACCCTCTGTCTGTGATCTGTATCTTCTGGGAATGAGCGGTTATGTGTTTTCATCTTTATAGCATGATTACTGAGGCAGGTTATGCTTCATGTTGTAATGCCTTGCATGCATCTTCCCACACCCTACGTTCTGTAATGTGATGGTGAAAGTGTCAGCTGATCTTCGTGAATATTGAGACAAAGTCATTTTTATCTTTCTGTCTCCCCATTTTTTATTTTTTTATTTTTTTTATATAAATCTCTCTTTAATGAAAGAGTATGTATCACCACTTGGTGGTGGTTCTGTGCTGCAAAAGCAACAAGTACTCTGGGGTGGGTGTCGACCCTGATTCTCATGTAGTTAAGGGGATTAATGGCAATTTGACTAAAACAAAGAGACAATGCCAGGGATATCATTGGGTGCCTGTGTATTTACATGCCAATGAGATAAGTAAATAATGGCGAGATTAAATGATTAGGATAGAAAAAAGAAAACAGTCACTGCCGTGCCAATTAAGAAATGTGAAGAGATGCTGGTTAGAAAAAGTAAAGGAAGCAGTTTCCTGGAGATGTGACACTTGTGTGTGACACATACATCTTACAGGCTTGTTTCAAAACATAGGAAAAGCTAAATGGACTTGTACTTGTATAGCACTTTTCCAGTCACATTGAACTGAGCTCTTCCACCTGAGCTACGGCCGTCTTATGAGTTGCACTGAAAGGTTGGGAAAAGTGTAGCACAGTGTTATTGCTGTCATTGATGTGGGCAAGTGGTTGAAGCTTGTAAGGTTCTGTCAGCTACTCATGAAATTACTGATATGTACTTTATTAAAGTGTTTTTTTTTTTTTTTTTATCTGCTGTTTATTTTCCAGAGAGCCAAGCCATCCTGCGTTAAGACCCAGAGCTTCCCTGCGCAGTCGGGGCCTCGGCTCCCTGGCCAGGTCATCGTTCCGGCCCACCCTGCCCAAGCCTGACCCTCATTGTGCCGCAGCGATTGACAGAGGCCACATGATGGCCCCCACCAATACCCTACGTCTCTCCTTGCCAGTCCTTCTGCACACGACTATTCTGCTGCTATCACTGCTGCTCACCTGCTCCCACGCCTTATGTAAGTACCAATTCTAACTATAAAATATATGTTGTGGCTCTAAAACTTTCCAGCAAAAATTAAATGACCATACAAAGTTTTAGCACGCATTTGAAAATCAGCATGCAGAAACTTTAGCTTAGTTTAGCCTGTTTTGATAAAATTCTTTGTTTGCATGCAGATATTTTCACATCTTCAGTTTGTACTGTATGTTATTTGCTAATCTCTGGGTGTGTAGCTGCTGTTGGGCATTTAGCAGAAGTACAGACATTGTGATTTCATTGATACAAACCTAGTGCACCAATTGCAGTTTCACATTCATATATGACTTCTGGCACTGAAAACAGCTTAGCCCGCCATAACTTTCCATGTTTGTAACAGTGGAAGAGTCAGTAGTCTCTTATCCCATCCTGTCAACTCCTGCTTAGGATTTGTTCTGCACCATTTCTCTGTTAAGATGGGCTTAGTGCAGCATTAAGGAGACAAAACAGATGAGGCTCCTCAGAGAAATGGAACAAGAGTGATGGCAAGGTGGGGAGGAGGCTCCCCCCTTGGGTTTTATTGTTTGTAAATCTCATGTGAGTGCATGGATAAGTGTGTTGCTGAGTAAAAGAACAGCATTTTGTATGGTTTTACATATTTGTTGGTATGTGTCGACTTGTTATTTTCCAGAGATGAATTGCACATTTAACCTTGCATGCTCTGTGTTTTCCTTCATCTGTTTTAACATTCCTAATAAAGGACTGCTTTATTTTTCTTCTTCTTCCCCCCCCCCCTTTTAACCACAGATACATCTCAGTGTGGTGGTTTAAGCATCTTGAATTTGTATCTTAATTAAAGAGTTTACAAAAGTAACCCAATAATATACAACATTTTTTGCAGGCAGATGTCAAACCGATGTCTTTATTTTCCTTTTTTTTTTTTTTTTTTTTTTTTTCCTTATCTTGTTCTTTTTGTGAATCACTTGTATGTCCATCTATTGTAGATAAATGGGACTTGTCCATTTATAATGACAAGTCCCTCTGTCTCACTGTCCCTGACTTTTACACTTTCGATTGTATTTTGTTTAGTCTTTTCCCTTCTAGCTGTACACACACATAGTTTCTCTCAAACCAGTCATTCACTCTGGTGGCCACACGACACTTTACCATTATGTTTGAAAACATATGCAAGTACTACCTTCCTTTGCTTGCTTTGATTCAACCCCTCATTCCCCAACCCCCACACAGCCACACACAGTGGTGAACTTGTCCAATTATGTTCACTCCCACTCGCTGGACTGAAAGGATGCCACCGTTTTACAGAAAAGCCCGTCTGAAAGCATGATGTCATCCCTTCCTCTCGCATCCCTCCCTCCCTCCGTCTCCCCTCTGCCCTCCATTCCTTTTATTTACACTCATAAATCACACCGAGAAAGAGACGTTTTTAATCAAAAGAGAAAGAAATATGACTCAATAAATCCTGCCTCCCCAACTATATTAATGCTTGGCTTGCGTTACAGTCTATATTTGTCTGCATGTTTGCATACATTTGTATTCAGGTGTGCAGATGCTGAAAGAAACTTATGTGTATATTGTCACCTGAGATCTGTCATGGGTGATTTTGGCATACCAGTTGAATCCTCTAACATTTGTTGAAGCATGGATATAAAACTACATGGTAGTGCCATGCATTCATTGTAGAAGTCATGTTGTGAATTCATTTGTTTATACATGATATGTATACACACACACATACACATGCACACACATTTCCTTATTTCTTTGGCCTTTTAGAGTTCTCCACAGTGGCATTCTTGGCAACGAACTCATAATAATAATTGGCCTGAACTCACAGTGACGGGGTGATGGTGTTCAATTATTTACATTCCTTTGAATCTGCCAATTAGAAAAGGGAAAAAATGGCCCCATATTGGAGCTTTCTTACACTTTCGTTCTAAGTTCCAACTCTATTTTTCTTTTTTTTTGTCTTTTCTTCTGCTTTACTCACTCCTTATCTTTTCTGTTCAAATTATTTTTTTAGTCAAAACTGTTAAATTCAATTTTATAAGTACCCTGCTGCAGCATGCTTGGCCTTGTATTTTACCCTTGTATTTGGCCTCTTTTTCATCTTTCTCTGTGATGAAAAGAAAACAAGAACATTTATAATTTCATGGCAGGGATGAATTTCTGACTTATGTAGCCTGTTTGAGCTTACATTTATTAGAATTCTGAGTGATGGGGTGCTTTGTACATTGTAGAGAAAAACTGGTCTTGGTGCTATTGGAAAACCTTCAAGTATTCTCCACTCTCAGTAAAGTCAACAGTTTTTTTCAAGTTGTAACTGAAATACGTTGATTAAAGATTTAAGATTATGCTGTCATAATGGTATTAGAGAAATGTTTTTGTGTAATTTATTTTATTGAAATATTTAGAAAGCAGTTTGAGTCTGCAGAGTGGATGAAAGAGTCATCCTCCAAGCTTGCAACCCAATGATGATGTTTATAATATCTTGTGTTTTGCCACTTTCTCAGCCTATTTTCATTAAAATGCTCCAGTAGTTTGAGTGATGTTGCATGAAGTTAGATTGACAGAGATATACATGAGATTGAAGTGTGTGAAGGGTGCATTCCAGCTGCCTGCTTGTGAGGAGAAGTTCAGTGCATCACAAAGATGGCTTTTAAAGTGATGCATTATGCTGTCTCCTGTACTTTAATAGTTTTAGACCTTTAAAAGTTATTGAACGCAGAGACGTTCTCTGACTGGTGGTAGAGATTTTTTATTTTATTTTTTATTTTTTTTACTGTTAATAATATATTGTATAAATACTTAAATAAAAATAATGTATTGCTTTCCTCTCAGTGGAATAAACACAGCTTTGCTTGTCTCCCTTTTCTCTTCCCTGTCATTTCTGTTGATCAAAACTATAACACCTTTGGCAGTTTGCGCAGTTCTCTTCATTTTAATGAGGCAACAAGTGCCTTAAGTGAGTCTTTAAATGACACAAATTGCTGTTGTTTTACCTTTCTGGGTTCTCTGTCGTCATATTAACATCATACATACTGAAGCTCAATTTACTGTTTTCCCCAGAGGAATTAAGCTTCTAATTTTGGTGTATTTGAAAGACGATTAGTGTCATTGGCCTTTTTTTTATTTTATTTAGCCTTCAACAAGGGTTTCAATGGGACCAATTTGTGCATATAACTAATTTATCCATGTTTAGAAGGACTGTTTAGAAAGTGACAACATCGTATTTGGGTAAAGTTTTTTTTTTCTCCACCTCTGGGTACCAACGCAATAAAACTTCCAACTGAATTCCCACCTCTTTCTCACATTCTCTTGAGAATCAACAAGTCTGATCGGCAAGATTGTTTGGAATCCAGTTAACACAGAAAACAAACACATACACACTCTTTCTTTTTGGCTATAATGTTAATTTGGATTTATATGTATTTCAATATGTGCTTTTTAAAGTACCTTAAGTTTTGCTGATAAAAGACAGTATTAATACAGTTGCTTGACTGTTTTCAAAATGGTGCCTGTTGACATAAAACTTTTACTAGCGATGCACTGATCTGCTATTTGGAGGATATGATCGGATTTCTGAATCCAATAACAAAACTGTTTCATTCATTGTCATGAATGTGGTTATTGCTCTCGTTGTTATTGTGTGGGGGTTCATAGGCTTTAATTTACCACATAAGTTTTTATTAAGTGAAGAACTAAAGAATAGCAGTCCGATTTTCACTACAACACTTTATAAGAAGAAACAATATTTCCTATTTAATAAAATAAATGTAGTCATACTTAAGCAGGAACAACTGCTTTTTTATATATTTAAAGTTAAAGAGAAGATGTTGAAAGGGGAGGAGGACACATATGAATAAACACTAGATGCAGACAGATTGTGGTTAGCAATATCAGCTCAGAGGGTTTCTTTGCTGTATCTATGGATTATATGCAAGCATTCAGTTGAATGCACATGTGATAATGCTGTTTTGCTTGATGTCTGTTTTCCTCCATTAAAAAAAAAAAAAAAAAAAAAAACCACAACAAAAAACTGCAAACGTGTGTGTTCAAAATGATAAAGACCAGGGTGTTCAGAAAGTTAAGATGCGATAGAGAGGCTAGACTTAGTTTGATTGCTAACAGAATCTTGTTTTTGCAAATCTGGTGGACGGAGCAAACTATAAAGCTCCCAACTGCAGCCCCACAAAGCAATATCTATTGCAAAAGTTCATAATTGCATGGTGGAAAAAAAAGCAGAGGTAGGCTAAATTAAAGTGTTGACATTTTCTATTTTTTTTCTCTTCGTTTTTGGGGGTGGTGGTTGGGTTCTCCTAAGTGACTGTTGGCACATGTAGCAGAAGCAGCTGCTGTTTGGTTAATACGAAAATTGAGTTTATTCTCAGTTTAGCTTGTTTAAATCTGTAACACACTGGAGCTCATAACGGTTTCATCCAGTTTATAAATGTACCAAAAAAAACTTAAGGTTATACCTGCCTCTACATGCAGGCAGTCAGGTGGTTGTTGAGATAAAGTGACAGCTGGTATAAAATATGTGGAGGAAGGTGCACACTATTTCTTTAAATGAAAAGGAAAAATAAAATAAAATGATTAATTAAAAACTAGCAACATCAGCAACAAAAATAGTGAAATATAAATGATTCTGCACACCTATACCCTTTTAGAAGGCAACACAAGTGGCAGTAGAAAGGAGTGTTTGTCTCCAGTTCTAACACCTCTTGTAACACCAGATTTTCTTTTCAGATGTTTTAGGTAAATGTACCATGTGCTGTGAAAGATACCTATTTGCAGCAAGATGGATAACAACCACTCTTTACCAATTCTCTTCCATTCTCTGCAAATCACTGAATGGCCGTGCATCATTTTGTCCCCCACTTTGCTAATTCAGTGGATGATGGATCCTATTTATGACCCGAGAAGCTTTTTTTCCATCAATTATGGTATTAGTCATAAAACCAGTTCCCTCCCACCTCTTGCAGCCCCCCCAAACAAACAACAGCAATACAGTAATGTAAATGGAGCCATCTCATATTCACATTTCCACCTCCCACTCTCCTTCACTTTATAATCAGTGCTGGTGTGTTCTCCTTTATCAGGTCCAACAGAGGTTGCAGCCAGTAGCAGGTGTTGCTCTAATAGCTAAACAACCGTCTGTGATCACAGCGCGAGTTTCTCTCTCTCTTTCTCTCTCTTCCTATCTCTGTCTATCTCGCTCTCGCTTTCTATCCTGTCCTGTTTGCATTGATCTCTTCTATTCTCAGGGCTGTGTGAAGATAGTCAGGCCCCCGTTGCTGGTTATTTTAGGTGAGGCCATGTCCCCCTGCCAGGCAGATAAAGACCAGTCTTGTGTGCTTATCTGGGTAGTGCTGTACCTCAGCCCGTCTTAGAGAAGCTTAGGGAATAAATGGAGACTTTGGACGCAACAAATGACCACTGCAGGAGAAATATCCTTTCAAGGTCATGTCTGGAAACATAACTCAAACTATTTGTTCAAGACTTAAGATACCTTTCAGCAAATAAAAGTGTTTGCATTTTTAGAAAAGGTGACTTTCTTTTAGAATGAGCTGTTAACATCTACTTGCCATGAGTCCACATACATAGTAATGGCTGTATGTGTCACTTTTTTTTTTTACTATAGTATCTCTGAATAGAGAAAAAAATACTGTGAGTGAACTAAGAACCCTCTGAGCTTTAAAACTGCAGTATCTGCTTTTTGTGTTATAGGTTCAACAGCAAACCCCAGTCCTCGAGGGCTGCTGTCCAGCAGATTTTTGATGTTTACTTGGTCCAACATACCTGACTGAATAATGGTCATTGTAAAGAAGCTGACAAGAAAATGATTGATCAATTTTATTGGATTCAGGTGTGTTGGACCAGGGAAACCACGGTAACCTGCCAGAAAGCGTCCCCTAAAGACAGGAGTCTGACACTCCTGTTCAAGAGTATAGCTGAGGAAAAGCAGAGCTCCTGAGGCAACGAGAAACATGTTCATGTTTGGAATCATTTGGTCACTAACAGCCACAGTCCACTTACAACTGTGATTTCTATGCCCATGTTTACCACTAGATGGCAGTAATTCTATCACACTGTACCTTTAAATTAGATTAGAAAGTGCAACTTTCAAATAGCACAAATGGAAATCGCAAGGCTAGAGGTCATTCAAAATTGCACATATACATGTACAACTGTTTCAGCCTCATTTGGATGCTCTGAGTGCTGCTTTAATCAACAAAAAGCTAGAAATTTCTCTCCTCTTTTGCACTGCATTATTTGTTTCTGATGTCACAACATATTTACGGGATGGGCCCATTGTTTGCAGAAGATATTGTGAAAGATCCTATCAATATAACCTTGTGTGTGCACACGGAAAAATATTTTAAGCGCTGGAAATCCAGACATCATTCAACCTTTCTACCCTGCAATTACCAGTCTTGCAGTCAGGTTAAAATTTCAGGTTAAAAAAAAAAGAACAGCTTAAACTTGTCAGTAAGTGGCAGCAGAAGCCCAAAGGCATAGAGCTAAGGGTAATTGGAGAAGAAAGAGAGGAAAAAAGGTTAATTATGTTCATCAGAGTTTATAGAATCACACACTGCCTACCTTTGGTAATATTCACAGACTTACAAGCAGTGGAAGAAGACCTTATATGGGGTGTGTGAAGACACATTTCATCATATCATATGATAGAAAAAGCAGCATACACACACACATAGACACACACACGCACATACACATAGACACACACATGCACTTCAGCACCTGGTGTAATTTTGTTTTATTTATTTATTTTTTCTTTTTTGTGGAACTTCGCAGGATTTGATTAAAAGTTGATTTACGCAGATGATTTTTTAAGAACATCAAATGCTCTGAATAGTCTACTGAATAAATAAATGAAAATAAAGAACAGATAAACAAAAAAAGAAAGAAAGAACAGAGCTAAAATTGACATCTTTTATTTGCTTGTTTAAAATAATTTTGTTTGTAGTGATGTCTATGGGAGCTCAGAGTAACCCATGACA
>NC_136626.1:17468396-17730896 GCF_933228915.1 Telmatherina bonti
TGCACAGACACACACATGCACCTACACACTGCCGCGTGAAGACAAGTATGGGGGAGGGTGCCGAAAAGCAAAATATGACAACAACATCAACAGGGGGAGCTCAGCATCCCCACTGAGGACCAAATAAAAAGACAAGTTCTATTTGTATATCTCCCCTTCTGCATGCTAAGTGGGGAAACAGAGCCAAGGGCGTGAAGGAGCTCGCTAGAACGGACTCGTCTCTTCTACCATTTAACATGAGATTTAAAAAAAAAAAAAGTAAAGATGTTTTGAAGTGTTTAGGTTTTTTTTTCTTTTCTCTTTTTTTTCTTTTTCTAAAATCTGTTCTACCCTCAAGACAGCTGCTTTGATATTGATCATGATGCCATGCTCTGCAGTGTTTTTAGCCTAATTAGGAGCTCAGCCCTGAGATGTGCAGCAGTGGAACAGCAGGATCGCTGAAGACTTGTTCTTGTGTCTCAAAGTCATGCTTTGCTCAGAGATCGGACGCACAAGTCCTTCACTGAAATGGTGCAAGCTTCCCTTGAAAAGACAGACAAAGGAATAATAGCCTTGCTGGGTGACGGACGAACTGACCAGCTTTCCAACCATCCATCCAAAATTGGTGCAAAGAAATGGGTTTAGGAAATGACTATGTATATTAAAAAGCAATGGGTAATTAGTTTTGAACTACACACATTTAAATTCTAGTCTTTTAGTTATGGTTGGCATATTGCTGCAGGATACATGACTGTTAATGTATTGGGTTTTCAGCGAGCACAAACAAAGCTATTCAAATGCTGGCGAGTGGCTGGTTCCTGGGACTATTATTTCAAAACTGTCAGTCATTTGCACAAATATTATGGTTTTTACTAATTTAAACATAAAGGGTGTTGTTGTTCATGCAGCTGCTCTTGAATAGTCTTTCATTATAGGCAGAGCTTTACTCTGTATTCTCATCACTTATGTGCTCTCCCCTTTTGCTTTTAAAAGGCTCAAAACAAAAGGCTTCATGATCATAAAATGCATAATTACAGATTTAAAAAAAAAAAAAAACAAGATAAAAACACAAAACACCATACAGAGAGCATGTTTCCACACAACTGTCATTGAAGAATAGAAACAGATTGCACTTCCAAATGTGGTTATCTCGTTGGAACTGAAAATAATATCTTAATTACTTTTATGTTGAACAAGGAGTTCATTGATGCCATGTTTGTATGTGTCGTCTCAAAGAGAGCTGTTGACTCTGATGATCCTGTTTTTGTTCACTCTAGATTGTCAAGTCAGAAGCTAGTTGTGTTTTAACCGCATTCCTAAATGTGTGTAAACTCACTTTGTCTTACATTTCTATTCTCAGACCATTGAGTTTGACGAAGGTGCTGGTGCCGTGCTCAGGATCCAGCCTCTCCGAGCCCCTCGCGACGAGAACACCTATGAATGTGTAGCTGAGAACTCAGAGGGCGAGCTTACTGTCAATGCCAAGCTGTCCATCATCCGAGGTGAGTTTTAGATAATTCTCTGCATTGTTCTTTTGTTCTCCTCTTCTCCTTTTCTGCATGACTGAGTGAGGAAGAAATTAAACTTCTAATGGGGTGAGAAATAGCAACACAATCAGCCTGATAGCCCAGACTTGGATAAATGGTAAATATTTACTTTCCCTTTGTCCCTATCCAAAAAAAGAAAAAAAGAATCCATTTAAAGTAAACCAGTTTTTTTTCATCAATATTAATTTATTTCTATTTTATTTTATGTTTTGATGGTAAACAAATTCATAAATGCTTTGTTAAGGCCTACATGTCACTATAAAGCTTCCTCCTATTGAGTGCTAAAGAAGCTAAATCAGAGGTTCAGCTTAATCATACAGTCGAGCCATACTGATTTTGATATATGTGAAAAATGTGGATTGCTTGTTCAGACTCTCATCACAGCCTCGTGAGGAGCGTGTTTACAGATGGACAATATGAAGGCTGTTAATTACGCGTCAGTTTGACAGCACCAATCAGCTGTCATTCATGTAATGCCCAAACCCCTTGTTGACAACCCAGTGTCCCTGAATTAAATGGACTGATTGGCTATTCACGCACAGCACACAGCAGCTGACAGATGTGCCTGGAGACGTTCACACAAAAATGCACACCCAGGAAAAGGGTGTTAAGTAATAAAATAGTATCTACAGGATGTCTATATATAATCAGTAGTAGATAAAGGTGTTACTTGGAAGTGATACACCATTTGGTAGGTGCAAGCTTAGAGGTCATATAGCAGACAGTGTAACAGGCACACAAACTTGCAGTTACACTCTTGCACTTTCTTTCCTCTCATTCTACCTTTCCCTGCCTGCCTTACATGCATATACACAGGCGTGCTGTTATTTCTCTTCTATTCTGTTCCCTCCTGCTGCCATCTGCCGTGTTCCCAGGGCTGGATGAAGCTGAGCTATTGCTGGCTGGTTGGCAGCACACAAGCCTTCCTGGCTGTCACATGCACAGGCAGAATTTGTGTGGTGGGGGCGTTGGACCAGAGATTGGAAGCCTGGTCCAACATCCTGGCTTAGTTATTGTTAGAAACAACCCAGAGTTCTTTGACTAGGGTGTGTGTGCGCCTCAGGTGTGGAGCTGCTGTTAATATGCAATTAACCACACAGTCAAATGAGAGAATTTTAATTCAAAACAATTTGTTAAACTGTTTTAGTTAATTTCTCATCTGAAAATGGATGTTTGATGTGTTCTCAAATTTGGGGGTATTCTGACATGTTTAATAATTGATTATGGAAATTATTGTAAATTGTTCGACTCTCTTTAAAACTAACTCTACGTGACGCAAAACTGCTCAGTTGATACATGATTTACAGTATAAGACATGCCCATTTTCTTGAATCCAAAATGTAGAATGTACAGTGGTAGGCTATTTATATGAAATTTCTGCACTCAGTAGGACTTAGACTTGCAGCATGGCTCATTATTATTACGCAAAAAATGTCCTGAAGTTCATTGCCTAAATGTCATTTTGTTCTTCCTGCATTTAGCATTATATTTCTTATTTAAAAACAAAGCAGAGGATACATACAACTTTTGTTGTTCATCAACATTAAAGGAAAAGTCTTTGAAGCAGTCCAAAATACTCTTGGGTATGTGGTTGTCAAGAAATGACTTGAGTATTCATGTCAGTGGATGTACGATATGATGCCACCTTCTCATGAAGACATGATAAGAGCATGTTTGCCATGATGCTTTGTCCCAACATTTTTTAAAAATTCCTCTTCTCACACAAAAATTTGTCACTACATATTGTCTTTACTAAATACAGATGTAACATGCATTCTGGGTAGTTATAAGGAAGAAACTATTCCTCCTAGTCTGACTTTTTAACATAAAAAAATGTACTTTCTGTCAATTAGTTGTTTTCGTTTTTTGTTTAACTGTGGGAGCTAAAACAAGTATTTGGTTTAAGATTTTTTACTCCCACATAATTTCTCATTGTTTGCCTTAACACTACTACTTAAACCAAGTATCAATTACCTCATGGCACATTAAATCTGCTGAAGCACAAAGCCAGAGGAGAAAAAACACACACACACACACACACAGACACATTAAAAATGCTCATTTCATTTGTAGAAATCTAGCTTGGAAAGATTCTTTGCATGGCGAGGCTGGAGCAGCACTGACTAAGCAAACAAAGACCAAGCAGACAATATTCTATAGGCTCAGACGTGGGCACATCAGTTCCTTAAAGGGCTCTGAACAAATCAGAGCAGTTCACATAAGTAGGGGATGAATGTAAAGATACTGAAATCAGCTTGACAAGGTTTTCTTTAGATTTCAGATTACAGTGGCGGCTCTTCTGCTTGGACAAGGCCCAGCACTGCGGGAGGACTAGGAGTGTGATAATTGGGGTGAAATTGAAATATAAGCATCTGAGCAAGAGAGCAGAATTTTCTCAGTTTTGTTCTGCCAAAATTAACCCATTAGTATCAGGGGGATACTAGAAATTAAACCATTCATCCATTTTAGATACCCATTTATACCAACTCAGGTTCGTTTGAGGCTAAAGCCCATCCCGGGTGCTATTAGGCAAGAGGCAAGATACACCCTGTAGAGACCACCAGCCCATGGTAGGTTGGGAAATAAACCACTTTATCAGCTAAGTAAATGCAGCAATGCGAGGATGCAGAGAATCAGTTGAAAATAAGAAAAAAAAGGCTGGAAAGTAGAGGAGAGTGCAAGCAAAACCACAAGAAGAAAATTGGGGGACTAAAAGAGAAATGTTGGCTAAAGATGAAGAGAGAGACAACATAAGGTGATTGGGTTGTTTGGCAGGATAGCCCAGGTGAGGATGACAATAGCCGAACATGGGTTCTTGAAACATGGTAAAGGATTATGGGATATAGGACAAGGCACAGGGGACACATTTCCAGTAAACAGGGGATGTGGTCCGGGATTTAGAGAAGAGGAAAATGGGTCGCCGATGGGTGACTTGGCCAGAAAGCTGTGGCAAACACATGCAACAATGTGCAGCTGCATGTACACGGGCACGCTGATTGGAGCAAACATGAATGGCTTATTCATCAATCTAATGCACAGTTTCAACAACAGCTTCAATTTTAGAGCACAATGAAATATTCACAGAACAGGA
Source organism: Telmatherina bonti (assembly GCF_933228915.1). Taxonomy (NCBI): domain Eukaryota; kingdom Metazoa; phylum Chordata; class Actinopteri; order Atheriniformes; family Telmatherinidae; genus Telmatherina; species Telmatherina bonti. The sequence goes on from NC_136626.1 coordinate 17,473,014, forward strand.
AGCATTTACTGGGAATAAAAGCATGTATTTGTGAGTAAACTTGGTGAGTTGTCTCCTTTCCCATGTGGATAATATCCATAGCACTGGTCAGTGCACACGCACTTAAAACAGCACAGTATCTGCTTTTCTGTCATAGTGAGAATTCATCCACCATGACGACACGTGTGCTCTGTCTGCAGTTTGAAGCAAAATCAATAACATCACACTGTTGACCACACACACTTCAATGCATCTCTGCCTTGTCAAACAGATGCATACACTGAAGACATGCATGCTCTTTTCAGTTCTATACTTGCACACAACTCAATCACATATTTTTCTTTATCAACCAACTTACACCTTTGAGAACGTACCTGTTCCAGGATGTTGACAAAATTTTCTCAAACTTGAATTTACATTAAAGGACAGGCATTCTGACCCGAAGCCACATCCCACTAGTCTTGATATATTTTTTTTTAAATTAAACTCTACTACAACAATGACAGAACCTCACTTTTTTGTCTGTTGTTTTGTGCTGTGCTTGTGTGCGCATATGTTGATGGCAATGGCAGGGTGCATTTAGCATAGACTGTGACACCTCCTTGGCTGTTACTTTGCTACTGCAGCTGAATACCTAAGATGGGGGCCATCTGGCTCCACCAACATTTTCACACAGTCCTCTGGGAGTCCTTGGTAGGGGACCGACAAGCGTATGAAGCACACTCTTGAGATGTGACACAACTTGCAGTTTGCCTTCAGTGTTTTGCTTTTGTGTTTTTTGGTCACAGTAAAATTTCTTTCTTATCTTCAGATTTGCTAGTTTTTCTGTCTTTTTAAAGAAGGACATCCGTTCCTGTCAACTCGTGCTTTGGTGTGGTGTTCAGAGTTTCTCTTCATTGAGCGCTAGTCCTTTAGCCTGCTGCAGCCGTTAGCTCACTGATCACAGCTGCAAATGGATTCTCCAAGATCATTTTCCAAGGATTGGTTAAATCTGATGTAATGTTCAATTTTTATCTTTCTTTTGTCATGCTGACAAAGTTTGAAAAGACTGTACCCTCACATAGATCCCAGTCATCCCGAGCAGCTCTTGAGTCAGAAATAATCAAGTTTGTTAAGTTAAGCCTCAGTGTTGAAGCCAGTGAAATTCTCTGCTCTGTGGTGCTTGAACCAGAGGGCACAAGAAACTCACTTCTGTGTACAAACACACACACACACACACACACACACACACACACACACACACACACTCAGTCACGCTCATGTCCTCCTTATTTTCTTTTGCCACTCCCAACCAGGTGGAACCAATCAAACCCATCCTTCTGTCTCTCATCATTTTCTATCCGAAATCTTTCTCTGCGTGTGCCAAGCCACGAGCCTGGTTTCCATTCCTCTTTTCATTTAGATATATTTTAGGTTTCTTTCTTAGTTTCACCTCCAGCAACACTTTACTCTTCTCTGTGACTCCACACTTTCCTCTTTTCTTGGCCTCCTTTAAAGGTTTACTTTTAAGGATTTTGTTCTTGAAAGAAATAGCAGGAAGAAATATGTAGGCAAAAAAATAATATAAAATTAGTCTAAAATAAGCACAGACTGTAAGTACAGTTTCATTTGCTGACAATGAATAAGCTGAAAACTGCCATAAACCAGAATTTTACCAGTAAGGTTTTGGGGGCTCCTGCATTATTCATGCAGCATGAGGGACATGCGTGCCGACTGGTCACTGACTGGTGAATTTTAATTGAATTCTGTATCTTTTGATGATTCCCAGTAAACAACTTTTTTATGTGACATCCCCATAAGCTTTGTTATTGTTTGATTTTCCTCCTTCCTCAAGCTTTTCTTTTTTTTGTCATTAAATCTCCCCTGTTGATTATTTTGTGACAGTCTTATTGTTTTAGCTTTTACATCCCAGTTCAGGCTAGAAGGGAGAAGATCTCAGGGGGGAAAAAGTAGAAGAGGAAAAGGCAGATTACTCCTCTTAGCTGTTTGTTTCATCAGTATTCTTGGTGCTTACCTAACAAGGACCATCACAAGCACACATTTATGTGTGTGGAATATTCCTATTGTCTTTATTTCATGGCCCCTTGGGGTTTTGTGACTCACTGAAACTCCTCTCTGTGCTTCTTTGCTGATATGTATTTGGTCAAAAAGAAAACACAGAACTACTTCCTATCAAAAACCTTTTTCTTTATTTTCACAGAGCCAACAAAAGTTTTATTTTTTACTTGTAATATTTTGGATTGAGCTGTTTTTCTACCAGTTTCTACTCTTTATTTTGTCTTTGAGGCTATTTTGTGTTGGTGTACTTATTTCACAGGAAGACGTGAGTCTGTGTGCATAATAGATGGAGAATTAATAAAACGCACATAGAGAGAGATTAAGCTTCTTAAAGAGGGCACATGGTCAGCTGTTGGTGTGTAATGAGGTGTACGGCTTGTGGAGAGTTCATGTCTTTATCGTGTGTGCGCAGGAGAAAGAGGGAGACAAAGAAACAGAGAGCCAGCAGGCTGGCAGTGGCTACTCGGTAATGAGACAGTGAAGAATAAGCTTGGCAGTATCAGCAACAGATCTTTCTGCTCTTCCTCTTCCTTTCTGCCCGCCTCTGAAACGATCTTTGCCCCCTTCCCACTAGTCTCCAGCATCTATAGATAGCGCACGGATGAAAGGAGAAAAACATTTAGAAAAAAGCTGGCAGAATTGCGACCACAAGCGAAGATGCAAAACAGTATGAAGATGAAGATGGGAGACAAAAGAAAGACGAATATCAGTCTCATTTGTCTTTGATGAACTGTCCACCTATCTGAGTTGCATCCTGCCTGATAAGTTAATGAATACCTAAAACTTAATGAAAGAAAATATGGAGTGGCTTTTAAGCGAAGCTCGAACCCTGACATTCCTCACTTTGTACAGTATGCCCAAATTGAGCTAGTTCGTCCGTGTCAACATTATCTCTTGCTTGTCTCTGACAAACAAGTCAATTCTTATTCCCAAGCTGCACTCTCCACCTCCATCTGTAAATAATACATGAGTTTAGTACCGTTAAGATCTACGCCCATCAGCGTAGGTTTCCTGCTCACAGTCGAGCCATTTTAACATGCAGCAATTATCACCAAGTCGGTGTAGGTGCTTGTTTTCCGTGCAGTAAATCATGTTGTTGCACAGACCGCATTCTGTCTCTGTTATACTTTTTTGTTGTTATTTGGCTATTTTGGTGGAGGATTACATGAAGAGCAAATTTCTTGATTCGTTCAGTGATTGTGCTTATGAAGTTCTACTCCTTGCTAAGCCGGTGCTCCTTTGCAGTTATTGGTGCATAGTGGAGGGCAGGCAAGGCACAAACAACAAATCGATAGACAGATGATGACCACATGGATGGCCCTCATGCCCCTGATTTTTTATTGGAGGCTTAAGAAGTTTTGTGTTGTTTCCTCAGAAATATTCCCTCCGCTGTCCTTCAGTGACTCCAGCACTCTTTTACTCTCTAAAGCTATCTTTCTGCGTACCTTTCACCTTTTCCTTCCAATATACCACGTTCTACCAACATCATTCTGACATTTCTGTCCCTACCAGTCTGCTATCAGCCTTCTATCTCTCTCTCTCTTTCTCTCACTCACTCTCTGTTCTATTAAAAAAAAAAAAAAAAGTCTTCCTCCAGAAGAAATTCACTCAGATGAGACTTTATGGCCACTGAATCCTTTGAGCTCTTGTACCTCCAGTACTGTAATCAGGTGTGACTGCAGGATGAAGAACAGGGACATAAGCTAAGTGGTAGCAAGACAGATAAAGGAGAAAAGGAGGAGAAGATTCATTAGGTGGTGATGGAGTTGGGAAAGTGGAAAGGTCTGGTCTGTGGTCTGTGGAAGCCAGGTCCTGAACTTTTGCCATCCATTTCTTATGATTTCTACTCAAGCAGAGCGACCCTGGTCAACCTCGATATCTGACCACAGTCGATGTGAGATTTTGAGGAGAAGAAAAACAAAGTTGGATAAAGAAGAGCAAGCATGGGTTGGGTGGGTGGAGGGGGGGGGGGGGGGGGGGGGGGGGGGGGGGGGTTAGTAGCACCTAGCTGGTATAATACCTGTATAAACTATATGATAATGGAAAATCGGTTGTACAAGAGACAATAAGAGCATAAGCCAGTTGCATATTTCCTACAGTTTCCATGAGCATCCATTGTGACAGTGCACTTCTGAAATGTTTTTTTTTTTTTTCTGTTGTAAAACAGTCACCTGTCATCAGTAGGATTTTTATTTATTTGTTTATCTGGCAGAGACAGTACAAGAATACATTGCCACCTAGGTGGCCGATGCCACGTACACAAGGCTTCCTAAAGGATTCCTAAATTTGACAAACAATAAGAGAAACCAGGAATCCCAATTAGGTTAAACTAAAAGTTTATTTCTCCTTTCTGCATCTGCTATTCAACCTGTTACAATTCAGTTCACTTTAATTCTGTTCAGTGCGAAACGTGGAGCTGGACAGGGGACCTTCCTTCCTCATAAGATATTTAGTAAGACAAAAACAAGCAAACCAAACAATCCTATTTTGTCAGTATTGTAACAAAAAAAGTGGTGTTTTACAATTTAAATGAGCAGAATAGGAAGGGACTTTCAACTCCACATCAAATGAGAGTTGGAATAAGCCGTTCCCTTGGAATCTGTAGAAATGATGACTATTGGAGGGGCCCAGCTCATGCATAAAGAAGAGCAAGGGGATGTGGCCTGGACCATGAGCTTCATGCATATACATCAGCTAACAACCCAGGTGACAGAATTCATACAACAGAGGGGTCATGCTGTGGACTCCGCAGAACTGGCAGTTGATAAGACTTAAAAGTCCGTCATGCATCACGAGTGCCGTATCAACGCTTGTTGTGTTAAAGGTTGAATGGAAAGCTTAACAGCATGATTATTAGTATTTCCTCTTTGGCAGGAGAGGAAATACATCTCAGCAAAGACTCAAGAGGTGGAAAGGGAAGGCATACAAGAGCCTGAATTCTGAATAAATCAAGAGTATTGGACAACTTAATGTTTAATCAAGACAAATATTCATATCTTGTAAGACCTGAGATTTATACGCAATGAATATATGCAAATCTGAGGTGTATGTAATATTCACTGATTAAAACGATAAATGGAGAATTTGAGTGTGAATTAAATGGGGGTTTGGGAGAGAGAGGCTAGTTTGAGATACTACTCAGGACTTTTTCATTATAAAGCTTATTCTCAGGAGTGCTGCCAGAATCCTAGTGGATTTAATAGCAGCTGTTCCTAGTGAAAAATAAATAAATAAATGAAATACTCTGATCTTTGGCCCACAAAGGTTAACAGCACATCCAACTGTTCATGCTCTGAGCTCAGTCTTTCCCTTCTGCTCACAAACATAAACCAATATTGTCTTGTTTTTTACAGTCGTGCATAAAATAAGTTAATAGTCCTTTTAAAGCCCAACCAAGCCAAACCAAGAAAAACTGGGAGGTAAAGTCCTACAATAAAATTTGAAAAAAGAAGAACTATTTATTTATTTACTTAATTACGTACTGGTATACATGAGGGCAGGAGAAAAGTATCAAACTGTGTAAAACAGGAGTTTGAGCAAAGTTTTTAGCATCAAAGGTTGCAAAAGGTCTCAGAAACTGAATGTATCAACTATAATATGTTTAAAATCCACATAGGTGCTGTGTGTATGCGGGTGGCTTCATAAGGAAAACTTGGTTCGATACACTTTTGCTCTTCTTTCATAAAACTGAGTTTGGTGGCCATACACCTCTCCCTACTTCCTATACAATATATCAGCATGCTATACACAGCTTCTTGATCTTGTCATCTCTTCAGTGACTTATTTATCCAACAGTCCAACTGTTCGCACTGTCGTGACTGCCTGCATCCTCTGTGACCCTTGTTGTCACTTTGTGTTTTTTCCCACATCTCAAAGTGACATTACGCAATTACAAGGTGCTCATCTGACCAGTCCTCTGCTCATTTCAAGCCACTGCATATTCATAATTGTTGTGCTGCTCACTGAAGGTGCCTCCAAACTTGTCATTAGTGGCTTGATTGCACTAATGACCAACCAAGAAAATAACCTTGTCCCCTCAGCCCCGCCCGTCAACCTCCCTCAAACACTTCTGCACTCACTGGTGTTGGATTTGAAATCTCAGTATTTGTTTTGGTTATGTTGCTTGTTTTAGCTGCACAGCAGAGTGTAGCAGCTCAGTCCTCGATGTTGTTGCTTAGCCAGTGAAGCCTGAGCTTCACATGGGAGGGTTTTTTCCTGTCACACACAGAACTTGTTCAAAGATGGAACTTGTTGCTGCAAATCTATCCATCTATCCATTTATGTTGATTTTTTTTTTTTTTTACATATGGAAAAATCATTCTTGATTTCCCACTTTTCCCCCTATTCACTAAGCTCTTCATAGTGCTGAATCATGCTGAGGTGAAAATATTGACTTTAGGGACAGTGGATATTCTCAGCTGTTTACCTCATTTTTAAACTTATTTAGCACAAACTGCTTTTGACTCCAGCATAATTGCTGAACTTATGGGGCATGTTTCGCTCCAATAAGCTGTCAAAGCATCCCCGTGCACTTACTCATCAATGTCATCATTAATTGGATATGGCACAACATTGTACCGCTTAGCTACATCTATTGACAGAATAGAAACCACTGTACGTCTGTTGAAAAGTTGTGTTCTGCCATAGCTTCTATTTTTATCACAGTGCCGGGGGAAAATCCCTGGAGAAAGCATGACTTTTAATATTGTTACGTCTTTATTACATTGTAAGTGGACAATTTATATTTCTAGGGGATGATGCTTTCACTGAATGAGCCTCTCTACAACTTTAAACAGAAAAAGTTTACTATATACAAAGCTTATACAGTAGTATTGCCACCTGCGTGGTATCATAAACTCCTACCCCTCTCACATATGCAAACACACTTACAACAAACACACACACACACACACACACATTCAGAGCCACCCACCAGTAAACTAGACCTGACTGGTTGACGTTTCTCTACGGAGGGGCACTTCCTTTAATGGCCCCGGCCTCATCTCTTGTCTCCCCTGGAGTTCGACTGTCTTGCCCCAGACACCTCAGGAGCCTGACAAGACTGAAAGAGAGGGAAGCAGAGAGAGAAGTGCGTGAGTGTGTTTGTGTGGGGCGGGGTGGTTTTTTGATAAACTGCCTCTCACTGAGACAGGTAAACAGAATTTTTTTTAACTTTATTTTTTTCCACCTCTTTCCTCACAGGAAGGGGATCGTCTGAGCTGTCTTTGACAATTACCCCCCTCTCATGTCTGTGCTCTGTCTATCACAGTGGCTCAGCACATCAGGGAAACGGCCTGGATTGTTAGTTTTTTGCTTGGCTTTTTTATTTTTCCTTTGTGTGGTTTTGAGGTGGAAGGACGCTCGCACGTATTTGTTCAAATTTGTTCAACTGGCCAAAAATCATTCACATCACATGAACATGCAACGTTTCCTCCATTTGGGTCCTTTGGAGTCTTATGTGTGGCAGCTTCTCCATCATGTAGATAATAGCATACATTATTGTTCCATTGTCAGATGGGCCATCCTTCCTTTTGATTTTTGGAAGTGTTGTAATTCTTTCTTGTGTTATTTGACCCCCCCCCCCCCTCAAAGTCTGTTAATTTGTTTGTCCCTCTTATGCTGGCAACCTGTCTAGCGTGTAGCCTTCAGCTCAGCCAGAACGCTGCTGCTAAAGCTAAGACTAAGAGCTCTGAAGATGTCCCACCAGTTTTAACATCTTTACACTGGCTTCCAGTCAGTCACAGGATAGGCTTTAAAACCCTGCTGATTGTTTACAGTTTAGGCCCAGAATGCATGTGAGATGTGCAGAGAATATAAACCAAGCAGAGCTCTTAGATCCAAAGACTCAGGTCAACTAGTCCAGACGAGATTCCAGACTAAACATGGAGAAGCAGCGTTTAGCTGTTAGGCTGCAAACAAGTGGAACAAACTGCCAGTGGACATGAAACTTTCACCAAGTGTTAAAGCTTCAAAGCCAGATCAAAAAGTTTTCTTTTCTTGCACACCTGTTCATGAAATCTGCACAGCAACTTGTAACTGATCTTAAAGGTGCCGTACAAATAAACTTGCCTTGCCTGATAATTGCTGGGTTAGCTCCAGTCCCCTGCAAACCTGAATTGAACTGAACAGTATTGAAAATTAATCAACGAATGAGGTTCGCTAATAGTTTTTACATTTATCTCTATCTATTCCTTATTTTGGTATGGCTAACTGCTTCAGACCATGACTGTGGCACTATTTGTTGTGGGTTTTTTTGTACCCTGGTGAGAGTAGTCAGGAGAATGGTCAAAAGGTCTTTAAATGTCTTGTACCATTCTGTGGGGTATCCATCACTTCCTGCAGATTTATTGATTTTTAGGAAGTTTATAGCCTGAATCATTTTCTCTTTTGTCATGTCTGCAGTTACATTATTTTGGATTCTACTTATTGTTTGTACATTCAGTTGTCTCAAAACTACCCATGTGTCATCACTGAATGACTGACTTTCTTGTGTGTGGAGGTCTTTATAATATTTCTGGCATGTTTTTCTTACATCTTCTGGATCATTTATAATATTTATGGTTTATGGGTGCATTATTCTAAAGATACTGTGCTGTACTTGTTGCTATACAAGATTTTGTTCATTTATGAAGATCATGGGAGTAAAAGTATAAACATTTTAACTCATTTTTCTTTTCTTTTTTTCATTGAACAAGTGAAAAAGTTTGGATCCCACTTTTGTTGAAGCTTCCATTTTATTCTAGATTTTGAGAAAAGTCATGTTTTTGGCTAATTCTTTGGTATATTTATAGAAATTATTAATACATGTTGTTCAGTAGCTTAATGATGCACACAAATACATTAACACCACCTAACCTGCAGGATTCTACTTTGTTTTTCTCCATTCCATTAACTTTCACAACCTTGTGTCTATGGAGGAAATTGTCACACAGGCCAGTCTTGTTTGAAAGTTTAGCATTTTTATATGTAGTTAAAAACCAATCAAACAGAAGGTGGTGTGATTTCTTTAATCTTTTTTATTATTATTTTATTTCTGGGTCTTTACATTTCTAAAGTATTCAAAAGAAAGTCAGACAGAATTTTTCATCCATCTCAGACATGTACATCTGTGGCCTTTACGTGTTTGGCCACCAAATCAAAAGCTATTCAATAGCTTGCCTTGCTGTTTGAGTTTTCAAGCATGTGACCTTTTCCTCACAGTACAATATTGTTCTCTATATAAGATTCATGTGTGCACTGTATTCAGCGATATATTTGCAGCTTCAATGTCCTTTCATCCGTTCAGCATGTGTAAAAGTAACTACTTTTAACTCCTAACCTCTAATAACAAGGGCTAGTTTGCCATACGGGATCCTTATGTGTCAGAAAGCTGACCCAGCAGACCAATTCTCCACAAAATTAAATAATACTCAAAGCTTTCTTTTATCTTTTTCTGCCTTTTCCTCTGGTGCTCTTCCTTTCCTCTCATTTGTCCAAAATGTTTCCCTTGTGCTGGATTTTTGGAGATTTGTATGTAAATGTTGCCTTTGTTGGTTAGATGTGCCAAATGGGAAGAATAACAATAGGGCATCTGACATCTTTCTGGGAATAAAGCAAAGGGTAGAGGTTGAGTGCTAGTTGTATAAAACCCCTTATTGAGCTGGGATGGGTATGCAGAGCGGGCTGTCAGTGCCGAGACCAGAGACATTGTGATTAGAGTTCCTTGTTGTTGCTATCCTTCTCTGTCTCTGGATATTTTCTGTGCCACTGTTACCTTGTCTCCTTTTGTATATTACTCAAACAATTCAAGAGGAATTTTCTGGAAATGGAATTCAAGGAATGTCACAGAAAAATCCATTGAGCGAAGGGAATGGATCGAGATCTCTTTAACTTCTGTATGGTTTGGAAGATAAATTTCTTAGGATGGACTCTCAGCAAAAATGGCTTTCCACGCTCTTTAATGTAGATTTTGTTTTTTTAGATAATTCAAAGCACAAACAAATATAATTCACATTCACAACAGAAAGAGGAGCAAGCACTTTATTGGAAAAGATTTGCTTTTAGAATATTTCGGACCTTGTCTATCCACCCACAATGAGGCACAGTCTGTCCACTAAGTATGGCTAATGGGCTTGTTTCCCAGTATTTTAGAACAAACCACACAAATTAATCAAACATGAACTACTCACACATACACACATCCACTCACATGCAAAGCTTGCTTTCCAAAACACCCCAGTAGTGCCCCATCTGTATCATGTAGCCTCCTTGTTAACAAGCACTCCTTCGTCTCTGGACTCGTGCTTGATGTGAACACTTGTGGCTGTGGGGAAAACACTGAGCAAATGGACTGCACTGTCTAAAGTCTAAACATCTGAGTCTGTCTATTAGATAAAATTCTTTAGTTTTTCAGACTTATTTGAGCAAGGGTGCCATACATTTCAGGGTTCCTTCATTTCCTTTTCATTTCCTTTCTGTAGGTTACTAACTCCCTGTGCCTTTTTCCAACATCTCCCCCCTCACTCATTCCTTGCTTGCTCTCACTCAGCCATTGTCCCTCTTTGATATTACTGCACAGGCTTGCTTAAAGCTTGTGCTCTGTATGCTGTGGCGCTGGGTAATCAGTTAACCTGATTAAACTGCTGATGAAATTAAATCATTGCGGTAAGTGAAAATAATAATATGAGTAATAGGTGCAGAATATGGCGGAGCACATCATGGCATTTTTGCTGCAGTCCCAGCCAGTCAGAATTCATCTTCCTCCCTTTCATCATTTCATATAACTCTTCCCAATCTAGGAGGTCAAGCTGTTTTACCTTACTGATGTTGGGATCACTTAAAAATAAATTAAATGCACAGTATGATAATGTCTATATTGCATACTATATAATCCTGACCAATGCAAAGCAATAAGCTTCCAGGGTTTATGGTTCATTTACTTATGTATCTGTAGAGCACAGCACTAACACCTGGAGATTAGGTGTCATGTGTAATACAGTAGCAAATTGGCCTGAGCGAGGCAGTAGTGATATGAAAGGCTTCAGGATTTGTGTGGTTATATAAGCAGAGAAAGATATGAGAGCTGCCCGTGTCTTTCTCAAATAACCTATAACCAATTGGGATTAAATGTTCCGTGCATACAGGTGATTTCTAGGGCTGAAAAGTACTTTTAATTCTGAACGTTTTGTTACATGTGACACAGATTGAGAACTATTAGTGATGTATACTAAATATATCTAATAACAGAGCTGTAGTAGTGATATCAGTGTTGTCATTACTTTAGAAATAGTGAAAGAGCTCCAATGCTGCAGAGGTGGTTTACTAATAATGAATCGCTGGAAATGAGATTAGTCAGGAGAGTTAAATGAGTTTAAAGGGCAGACCTTTTAAGAGGGAAATTGCTAGCATGATAAAAAAGCAGAATGCGACAGCAGGCACAAGTCCGCAGATTAACGGCTGGCCACTGGCTAAGCTAACCAGAGGCTGATTAAAGGCTTTGCACCTGTCACTTGTGTAATGATATTAAACCGTGATGTGAAAATAAAGACAATTATGAAATATGAAATGCTCCGACTAACAAGCGAAAGCCAAAACGCATACCAAAATTCAAGAAGATCATCAATGGCTTTTATGAGGCTTGTCTTGCAGCTACAGTTAGTAGAGTAACTAACAGAGCAGTTACTGTTCTTTCTTTTTAATGACTTTAAAGTCTGCAGTGAGGCATTAAAGAAGTTGTAATTTTAGGAACCTCTAAATCCTGTTGAAAAGTTTTCAAAGTCTGGCTGCCTTGTTCCAAAATATACATTACTCATTGCAATCATGGTTTTCTTTATGCAGCACTGTGCAAAAGTTCTGAGCTGCACCTCCTGTTTGATATGCTGCATGCATATACAAATGCAAAACATGAATAAAGCACAGTTTGAACAATTCAAAGTCTGTAAGTCAATATTTAATGTCAACAATTGATGTTCAGGATAACAAACTTTGTTGTCAATTCTTTACTTGTATTAAGAATAATTCTCCAGGCTTCCTTAAGGACATTTTAGAGATCTTTAGATGCGTGACCACATTTCTGCAGCAGCATTAAGGTCCCTGAAATCAGGTCACTGTAAAATTCAGTTAGATTACTAATTATTTCATTTATTTTTTTTGCGTTCACCAATGTTACCCGCAGATTGCAAATGATTTACCCAAGATTATGTGTGCATGTGCGTGTTAAATGTATTTAGAGGATTCTTATCTAAATTAAGGGTTAGCATGCATCTGATAGTCCTGCAACATAATGACTTTTGGCCCAAGTGACAAACACGGCTCCCAGCAAATCAGGCAACAGTGTTGTCAGTGACCAACAGTTCGCATGAGCTGATTCTATTTGACCTGTGTGGATCTGTCATCACAGAGCGCACAAATCATAGAAATGCAATTGTTGTGCCATTAGGAGGGACAAGCCCTTTGGGAATACTGGGATACAATCAGTCCATGTCATTGTTGCCTTCTCTCTTTCACAGTCAGGCAGGCTAACCCTAAAGTAACACTCCCTCAGTGAGTGATCTATTTATTTTTGCATGACCGCCTTTATCGACAGAGTCTGTAAGCTTCAGGGGGAAAGATGGTATCAGACTCTATTCCCAGGGAAGCAAGCATTCTGCATACATGCTGTTTATTCAGGAAATAGTTTCTGCTGTTGTATCTGGACAGAGCAGCTGTAATGATAGCATTATCTCTCTGGGAATCCAACATCTTTGTCTTTTTACAGCTTTTTTTTTTTGTCCAGTTTGTTTGTTCATTCACCTTTTCTGCCCTCTTCTGCTCCTTTGTAGAGATTCCCTCTGTTATTTGCCAAATTGCATTAATCTCAAATCCACTTAGTGAGGTTTTTTTTTTTTTTTTCTTCCTTTTTTTTGTGCCGCATTAATGGGGGTCAGCATAGGTGACAGTGTCAGGTTTTCGTAGCATGGAGACAGAGTGAATGTGATGCACAGATAGGCCTGGCGACATCAGATGTAACACTCATAGTGCAGGTCAGACCTACCATTTGCAGATATACTTCCCTAACAGATAGACCTAGCCAGAGGGAGATACGAGTGCAGCACCTTAGATGGTATCTGGTACATAGATAATTGATGACACAGAGGAGGGCATTTGTGGGAACATATTGTGTAACTTGACAAAGTGAAGTCTGGGCCATAGCTTTCCTGAGCTTCAGAGAAATTGGTATAAAGAGATTATACAGGGATGATCATGATTAAATGATGGAGAGGATACAGCTCAAAAACCTGAAACAGTGTAAATGCCTGTACTTTTTTAACCTGCTGTTGAAATATGCATTGTTCTCTGATGTCAGCCTTAGAGCGAACCTGTCTGAACTTTCTTCTGAAATCATCTCATTCTTCCTCCCATCCTCATCATGTGTCTTCTATTTTCCAAGACTTAATAATTCAAAATATGAACACAATTCTGCTCCAAAGTCCCAAATCATAATGTGACAGGATAAAAATGATGCAGTTTTGTTTATCTTTTTTATTTTAAAAAAATGTAAAGATTATGACAGTTTATTTTAAGTGAGCCAAAATGATCAATATTAATTACTGTGAATTTCTTGTTGCTTTTTCACCATTTATTGACTTTCAAATGTTTTAACTGATTTGAATAACTCAGATAGCTACCTTAATCTATTATGATATCATATGCAAACAGCGTTGTGTGCAATTTACTGTCTGCCAAAGGTCTGCAACTCAAACTGCAGCTGAAGTTACTGGCCTATTTTCCATTAATTAAGTGATTGTGGCAGAGCAAAAAGACCACTATGATGTCTGTAAAGTAGACATGAGGTCACTGACTTGTTAAGTGAGCTCTGCCGTGCCACTGGCCAGTATCTAAGTCAGTCAATCCTCTCCCATTTGTGATTTGGCCTTGGGCTTCTGATGCACATTATAGCTCAGGGTGCTTCCCCCCTCCAATCTTGTCATCTGAGAATGAATCACTACTCTGGCTCCAGTCGGGGTAGAGTTCAGGCAATTTGACCCATGGAAATAATTGCCCAAAGACAGCAGGGAAAGGAACAATGACCACAGAGTGCACTACACTCTTAAAAATGAAATAATGGTTCAATCAAGCATGTTTATTAGCTGCAAAGAAACCACAGGGCTTGTGTTTCTAACTAAATAAGTGTTGACTGGTGTCATAGTTTGGGAATAATGATTATAATATGCATTGTGCTTAACTCCAATGAACTCAGTATTGCACACTTAAATGAAAATTTGTCATAACTGATCCGTTACACCTTTGTTTGTGTTCAGTCAAAGTCTCTTGAGAGTCAAATGAGTCTTACCAAGTGTGCAGCAACTTTGAATGTGATATTTAAATCATAAATTGAGTTTTGTCAAGTCAGAGGACTCGCATAACCCCTTTTTTAATTTTTTTTTCTCTTTTTCCAGAGGACCTTCTTCCTGCAGGCTTCCCTAACATTGACATGGGACCTCAACTCAAAGTGGTGGAGCGAACTCGAACAGCCACCATGCTATGTGCTGCCAGTGGCAACCCTGACCCTGAAATCACCTGGTACAAAGACTTCCTGCCCATAGACCCCAGCACAAGTAATGGGCGAATCAAACAGCTACGTTCAGGTAACAAAGGCTTCTTCTTACCTTGTTCTTATATACACATATATATGTACATATATATGTACATATATATATATATATATATATATATATATATATATATATATATATATATATTTTTTTTTTTTTTTTTTTTTTTTTTTTTTTTTTTTTTTACAGCTAACCTTCCAGTATTTTGAAGTATTGTCCTTCTTTTAAATTTTTCCATTGGAATGATACATTTAGTGTGTGGATTTAAAGAAATGCAAGAAAAACATAAAATTGTCTTAGAAATACCTCAAAAATGTGTCAGCATGTTAAGTAATCTGAATATGAGATAAGATCTGCAGTATAAAGTCAGTGGTGTGGCCATTGTCCTGTTCCAAAGATTTTCTTTTAAAAGAAACTTTAATTTTGAGTGTGACTTTGCAAAACGAGGTCAAATGATTCTGAAACATCCTACATGTGTGTCATGGCAGGCAATTGGGAACAATGTCTATACCCTAATGATAAAACTCAGATGTAGATATGTTGTCTTGTTCCCATTGATTAAAGCCCGATGAGAGGCCCAGTAAAGAAAAGTCTAATTATATAGCTAATTAAGTGCAGGCCCTGGAGTGGCTCCGGGCAATAAGGGTAGATATTTTAGGTCGATGATTTGTCACCATTTGAAAAATCCAATGCCTCCCATTTGATTTGTTGCTGCAAATGTAAATCAGGGTAGACACCACTAAATAAAGTCTGTTCTGATCGCATCTGTGCCCTAGTTGTGGCTCTCAAGAGCTGTACAGTCAAAAGAATCAATTTGTCATTTCATTATTCATATAGTAACAAATGCACCACGTACACAATGTTGTTAAAAATTTTATACACCATTTCTGCCGATCCTTTAACTTGATGTCAAAACTTTGTACATGTCACTTTAATAATCTCTGAGATGGTTTCATGTAGCCAGAGGCATCTTAAACAGCATATCCTCAGGATATCCTTGGCAAAATTGAACAACCAGTGCTTCTGGCCACAAAAAGAAAACAGCCCAAATATTATTGTTTTTTTAAGCGCTGAAAGATGCAGACCGTTGACCTCAAACTGTAGGTGGGCCGTGTTGTTTTTTTAAATTAGAATTAGTTTAGTAGCTGTGTTTTTAATCTGGCTGTTTGTGCATTAGTGCAAATGTAGGCATGCTATTTGATAAGCAAAATCTGAATAATGGATTTGCCGAGACACGTTTCTATCTGTTTTCTTCCAAAAATATGTAGATTCTGATTAACACAAGAACTGCCAAGCGGGTCATTTTTACCTCCGTGGCTCTTCAAACACTTATATCTCTGTTAAAATAAAATCCCTATTTCTCCAAATTCAGCACTTTTCCTGAAATGGGTCCAGTGAACTTATAGTGAATTTTGGTGAGTGTGTGATCACAACAGAAAGAAACCTGAGCATAAATATCTTGAACCGCCAACGGGGTAATTTCTACCGCCTAATGAAATGCATTGTTTTCATCTGTCAGATGTTGTTCGCGCCACGCCCATTCGCGCCACTCCCGGTAGCTTCGTAACACACGTGAGTTTGACAGCTGTCAAAGAGTGAGTAAGAGGGTTTTATGATCGCTGAATTTGAGAAATGGATAAATACAAGAGATATATGAAAACCAAAGAAGCTTGGTTATTATTTCAAGAACTGAGTGACGGAGAACTTGCTCTGGATGTCGGTGGAGGATTCTGACGAGACGGTGAAGGAGTCAGTAGCTGGAGAAAGTGATGATCCGTCTCTTTTACCTGATAACGAGTCATCTAGTGAGAAAGAGGAGCTGATCACACATCGCCACATCACACGTCGTGTTTGTATGCGAGTGAATGAAAAATAAGTTGAAGAGCAGCGTTTATTTATCTTACTGTAAAATTAATTAGAATATTGAAATATGTTGTTTTGTTATTTAATATATGTTTTTTATTGTTTAGCTAGTTTTTTTTTAAAACTCTCAATTATAACTATTAACATAATAAATGGAATCAAACAACTTAAAAGCATCTTTGCGTTATTTGCGCTGTTGCAGCAAGGGGTGGTAAAAATTACCCTTCTCTGCGGTTCTAGGAGTATTGGAATGTTGGCGGTTCTAGTGTTAAGCTTTGGGGTGAAGGTTTGTGCAGGAAGATCCCGCTGAAAACTACTGAAGATTTTTAGAACTTTAGAGCAAGTGTTGAGATTGTAGTGTTCATTTTTCAGACACTTTTCTCAGCTAAAAGGTTTTTCTTCTCCGCTTGTTAGAGTTTTAGCCTGTCATGTAATCATGTGAAGGCTCGCCTCCTAATATTGGCTCAACTTGGATGACATGGCTTTGTGAGTTCTACACTTGTGTGGATGGCAGACAAAGAAGTGCTGCTGTCTGTCTGTCTTACCTCTGTATCATCTGTCTACCTGTTTCGCAATTTCTTCAATTGTCTTTGTGTTTCTTGTTTAACTGTTGTCTCTTTCTTAAACTGTTTTGTCTGTATTAGTGTCTGAAACTCAGATGTGCCTCCGTACACATCAGAGTCTTCAAACACATTTTATTTGGTTCTGATCCATAATCAGAGTTAAAACCAAAAGGGATTAAATAAAACATAAAATCAGACTAAATTAGTATGAAATCTGACATGAATGGATTAATTTGATTTCTTTAAAGCAAAAATCAATTTCATAATTCAAATTTAAATTGTAGACTAACTTCAACTTAACTAAAAAAAAAAATGATATCCCTAATAATAATCCCTAAAATACAGGTCCTATAAATCTTAGGTAACACCCACCTTTAACCTTAATCTAAATGAACTATGTTGTTCTTCTTTTCTTTTCTGTATTTATTTCTTGCTTTGTCATTTTCAGAAACCTTTGGTAAGTGTCATACAAAACCCACCAAACTAACCCTCTCTCCTTGAAGCAGATGGCACATACTACTTTCAAAATGCATGAATCCCTTGCCCTCCCACCGCCTTGTCCTCTTTTTTTTTCCCCCTCTGCTTTCTGTTCCTGTTTATTTCTCACTTTAATTAGTTTTAGCCGCACACTTTCAAATGTAAACGTTATCTTCTGTCAGTCCACCCCTCTTGAACTTATTGCAAAGAGATGCTGCGTGTGGAGGCAGCACATCCCTCCTTTAGCGGCACGGTTTTTATTCATCTAGCAATGACTTGTTGAGTCTTTTTCATGTAGCTCAATTCTTTAAATGCTAATTTGCTTATTAAATCTGCTAAATGTCACAGCTGAGACTCATTTCTATACATTTTTTTTTTCTTTTTAGGATTTCCCACATCACCTTGGAAATAAATGCTGCCTTATTTATTATCTGTGACCATGTTATTCAGATTTCACTGTGCCTGTCGCCATGTTGTTTCTTTTTTTCTTTAATTTTTTTTTCCCTCCCTTCTGCTATGTTGCAAGACAGTGAGCTTCGGAGAGATAATTGGACTTTGAATCCAAGACAATAATTACTCTCCAGTCACAGCTCAAAGTATTTTTAGGCTTGTTGGTAAGATGAAGAGTGAGCATATTTCCCAAGAAATACACGACTCTTTTTTTTTTTTTGGTCCTTGTATACTGTATGTTTATACTCGGATGTTAAATGGTTGAACTCCAGCTCTCATAATACAAGCTCCGCTGTCCCAAAATACCCCAGAAATGTTTGGAATGTTTTGATGTGAGCTGAAAGCTTATTGAGTTTTCTCCAGGTGAAGGCCGCTGCCAGACTGCACCTTCCTATCAGGCCGGGGTCTCCTCCTTCTTTTTGGTTAAATATTTTCTTTTTCTCTTTTTCACTCTCTCTTGCCAGTTTGGTCCACACCCCCACATTGCCACATTTTGCACTCTTTTTAAACTTCTTGCAAAAATATACCCAGCCACTTTACGCTCTGTATATTTTCCTTGAATTTGAAACTTAATGTGTATATAGGAGGGCAGGAAAGGAAATTACTTTAACTTTTTCCAATACGGCTGTTGCAAGGTAATGTTAGTTTTGGGGGCTATTCCTTTTTCTGCCCTTTTTGGTGCCTTTGCTGCGTACCCAAGCCCCCAACCCCCTTGTTTGCGCCATCACCTCCAGCACTTCTAGCAGTCATCTTGGGCCTCCAGATTTCAGGATTATTTCCTGCACAGCAAAGCTGTAAAAGGTTAAAGTTCAGAAGATGACCCCAGATTATTTTTTCTTCTTTCATTTTAAAATCTGTGCTGCTGTGTTGATTTGATTACTGTCGACGTTTTTGGGGTCCTGCTGTTTGCTCTTTGGCCTCACACTCAGATATTAGAGAGTAACTCTGAGCCAGTAAGACCTGGTGGTAAAATAAATAACAATGACGTGTCAGAGAGCTGCGGTGGACTAGTGCTGTGTCCAGGTGTACCCAACCTCTCGCCTGCTTATTGCTGGGATAGGCTCCAGCTTCCATATGACCCAGAATCGGACTAAGCGGTTTAAAAAATGAATGACATGTCAGAGAGGAAACCAGGAACACTAGAACTAGAATGGCAACTAACTGTTCAAAAAACCATTTCCAGTTCCAGTAACATTCCCATTTAAAAATAGATTGCATCACATTAACAGGTATGAATATATTAACTGTTGTTTGCAAGATGGCTGAGTAGCTGGGAGACTGATTCCTTATGTTCCAGACCATGCTGTGCTGGTGGGGCAGTGATATTTGCATCAGGCTCCCCTGAGGAGATCCTTTAGTCTTGTGTGGGGAGCCTGACATTTCTCCCTAAGTTTCCATGGCTGCAGACCCCAGGCCGTCGCTGGCCTTGTCAGCCAGAACAGATTAACTGTGGACCACAGTGACAGTGAGAGGGCGGAAAAGAGTATTCATAAAGATTAAGAAAGGGTTTGTTTTGTTTTGTTTTGTTGTTTTGTTTTTTTAAAATAAAGGTTTAAAATCACAATCCAACATTACATAGATCCTCACTCACAGATTTATGCACGTGTGACTCACACAGTTGCAGTTAATCTGCAGGAAATTCTCACATGTTGGCATCAAAGCCGCTATAGAGGAACAGGCTAAGACCTCTGTAGATGTGCTAACAACAAACTGTATTTTAATTCTATTTTTATTTATTTATTTTTTATTATTATTATTTTCTGACACTTGCTGTGACTTCACCAGAATCCTGTGTGGGGGTCTGTAGAGGAGAAGGTCACACCGATGCCCTCTGCAGAGTGGTCATATTTTGACACTCAGCCAGTCATGCAACCCCATTTACCTCACATGCAGATGTGCAACATATCTGTCCAGATTGCCCCTGGCTGGACTCTAACTTTGATTTTTTTTTCCTGTTTCTTTTTTAATCAGAGGGTTGTTTAACAAACCAGATGGGTGTTCTGTAAAAAAAATAATACCACATTTGATAATGTGAGGAGAATAGCAGCATGTTAAGATATATTTAGGTCATTGCCACCCTAATCTGATCAACCACGGGATGACCAGAGTTTGGAGGGGGAGCTTATGGCCATTAGGTTGCATGACCCTAATACAGGTGGATTTACCATTATGATTGAATACCGGCTCGCCTCTGAAGACGATGTTTAATAGTGCTTTCTTTCTTTTAATCTTTTTGTGAAGTTTCATTATTGAAAATGAGATATTTCAAGAGATAGTGACTCCAATATCTGCACATCATTATTAAAACAGGCTTGACTTTGTTTTCTTTTCCACCTTTTATGTTTCTGTTCAACCTTTGCACTGAGCTACTACGGCTACCGCTCCCCTGCCTCATTACCCTCCTCTCATTTTCATCTCATTATCTTTCTCTTACTTTTTTTTTATAAGGTCTTTGTGAAAGTCTTCCCCTGTACCAACCTGCTTTATTAACATTAACCTAAGTCTAACCTTAACCTAACTCTAACCTTAACCTCTAACCTTTAACTTACGACCTCTTAACTCCCAACTAAATTCATTTTTGCTAAAGCAAAGTAAACCAGCCTCCTGCAGCCTCTAATCAAACTCTAACTCAATAACACTGTAACCCTCCCAGAGCCCTGTTGTCCTTTGTCTTGTGAATTACCTATTATTATGTTGACTATCATTACAGAAATTATTAAAATGTCACTTTGGTTTTGCCTGGTTTTTAAAAGACACTGAGCTTTCATTGTGACTCTTCATGTATATGTAATCCTTCTTTTAGGGTAGTTATGACTATAGAAATGTGGAAATTGAAACTAAATCCATTTAAAAAAAAAAAAAAAAAAAAAGCACCTACACCTTTTTTTTTTTTTTTTTTTTTTTACTTCTTAGCAATTGTATAAGGAAAGTAAATACTAAGAATGTACTGTAAAGTAAAATCATTCTCAGCAAATGCACACTTTACACATATACTGTAATAATAGCTTTGATATCACTAACAGGTTAGTTTTATCTGTAATTTAAACACAATTCATGCAAGAAATGATGTACTAATGAAGGTCCATTGCAAGCCAGGCAGAACTTAAAACACAGTGACTGAATCCTGATTGCTGGTATCAGAAAAGATTATTCTATATGCAGAAATGCAATAAGAATCTGGCCAGAAGGCATTGAAAGGTTCATCTCCTCTACGAGTTGAGCCACCCACATCCTTTATAGACAGAATACATAGAATATGGAAATTGCTGGTACCACTTTACATCTTAAACACCAGGGGCAGATTCATAGCAAAAATTACATGGAAACAGTTATGGGAATTCACATGCAGGATCCTCTTATTTTTAATCATTTTGCCTCAATTTACCAATGGTGTCTTGATAATTTAGAGTTGTCCTATTTCACCTCGTGCAGCCAGAAAAAACAACACTGTGGTACACAAGATGATGACACACTCTATGGTTGATCTGTAAAAGTTCAACACAACTGGCTGCGGAAGTCGTGCCCTCCTCAGATGCCCCAAGAAGCCTCTCGAGTTCTTTTTGCATCATTATAATGGTGTTGATGGACTAAGTCGAACTCTGACTGATGTTTACTCTGAGGTGTCTGAAGGTCGGCGCAACCTCCACTCTCTTAGGACTAATGATGCAGAAGAGATAGATGTTAGACTTCCATCTCCTACAGTCCAGGATCATCTCTTTCCTCTTTTATAGGAGAAATAGTTATTTTCTGTTCCAGGTTTAATGTCATTGATTCTCTCAGTCAAGATGATGTCATCGGCAAATTTAACATTGGCATTGTTGTCATACACAGTCTGTGATCTGCTGGAGACAAAGTTCACAATCAGGTTGCACTAATGAGAACTGAGGCACTGGTTAATACGTGTAGTGACAGGTTTAAGGAAAGGGGTGGTGTTATAGGCAGATCTAATGAGCAGCAACCACACATAAATATTTTTTGTGCAAGTTGTCACCCTCTTAACTTAATGTCCTAAGTATTTTTTCAAGGTGTAGTGAAAACAGAAACTTAACTATAGAAGAAAACAATATTTTGTTTCTTCAGAAAAACTTTAAAAAATTTACTTTGGCTATTATTTTAAGAATGTGATGAAGTGCGTTGTGAGGAACCAATGACTTCATGTACTCAGTAGATGTAGCAAAGTTGGACACAGGAGGAAAGAGAAAATACATGAAGGAACAGCTCAAGCAACAAGAGAAAGGGAATTAAGAAAAACAGCCAAGAGCAGTAGGACAGTTTAATGTGAATTTGAAGGGGTTGACGCTAAGCTGGCGCCCCTATACAAACCCAAAGTTCTGCTTAAAGGCATACATTTTCCATTTCAACAGTTCTGACTGCCTTTAAAAGGCCCACCAGCCTAAAACCGGAAAAACTCAATATTTTATTGTCCCTAATGGGGCATTTGGCTTGCAGTCAAGCATGTAACACAATACAGACTCACAATAAACACAGAAAAGAGAAACATACAACTCTCAGTAAAATGAAACAATTGAAAGAGCTAGGGGATTGAATGACTGGGGAGAAGGGATGAACCTTGAGGTAAGGAGTCTATCTGTCACAGTTAAACAGGTTTATGACTTGAAGGATAAATAAGAATGTCAATCTGTAAGATTTAACTGGTGTTGCCTGAAGATATAGTCTGAAATTCTAGTACAAAGGAGGTTCCATTATTTCTGCTGCAAGTTTGTTTAATACTCATCTGGATACCAGTGATAGAGTGGTGGTGCTGTTAACCGTTTTACTGACCTCTTATTCAAGGTCCATTGGTTGCAAAAAGGCTCATACCGGAGCATTCCATGTCAAGTTGGTAAACTAAACATCTCTTGCTTTTCTTATCACCCTGAGTTGCATCCATGATAAAATGGTAGGACCTCTATCTTCCTCGTTCTATCAAAGCAGTAGAAAGTGCAAAACCGAAGAGTGAGGGTAAAGAAAGCAGATAGCACACCAAATGCCATCCATAAAAACCTGCACATTTTTTTGTGATACCAGCAACAAGAAGTACTGTCTTTGGTCCTCTTCCCTCCCACCACCCTCCCAAAAAAAGAATTCCCCTTTTCTGGAAGAGATTATTCAATTCATTGATAACCTAGTTTGAGTGGACATTTCAACCTAAAAACCTCCTCTAACCACATTAACCTGGACCTGAACTGATGATGTGTCTTCACTTTTGTGTCTCCTCCAGAGGGTACCCCGATTCGAGGTAAGATGTTTAACCATCACAAAAAAAGAATTTAAAAAATAACGTGACAAAAATACTTTAACTAATACATAATCAGACATAATCCCTAATTCAAGCAGTTACCAAACATGAGAACAAAATAAAAGATTTTTCTAATTCCTATTTCCTTATTTATTTTTATTTTATTGACATCAGTATCCCATCTGTGTTTTTGTTCTGTGTTTTCTGTACATAGTTTGTGAGACAAGTCTTGTTGTGTCACAGTATCATGCCTCATGTCATTGTCCCTGTGCTGTTCTTCCATGTATGTTGTGTGTTCCGTGCTGTGATTTCCCGACATCCTTTCCACATCGTCAATGTCCAGAAACTACTGAGGAATTCAAAATGAGTTGCCAGCTGTTTGTGATAAAGACTGGAATGGCCTAGACTGGTAAAAGGTAGCTAGGATATATATATGTATATATATATATATATATATATATATATATATATATATATATATATATATATATATATATATATATATATATATATGTGTGTGTGTAAGAGCAGACATGTGGAGAAAATAGAGGGCAAGTGATTGTAGCCTTGTGTGTTGGTAAGACCAGGCTATTTCATACTATAAACTGTTTAAAGCAATTTTAGGTACCCTCTTTTCCTTCTCCTTGTCAGCTTCGGTCTTTCCGTTCACCACCAGGGCACCAGCCACATCATGTATGTTGATGCACCTCCCTCATAGCTGGAGATGATATGTCAGGGGAAAAGCTGGCATAAATTACATTTGATTTAATTCCCTCCACTCTGCTGTACTGCAGCTTGTAACTAGGGAGGCTGCCGTATGCACTGGCTGCCTTTTTAAAACTGGCTATATGAACAGCCTCTACCATGCAAAAAAAAAACCTGCTTTCATAGTGTCAGAGGAAGAATGAATGATGTAAAGGAGGGACTTTAGCGACAAAGATGTAAAGAAGTTATTTTGAATTATACCAAATCATTGTTCAAATAATTAATCTTTTTTTCCCTTTTTTTTTTTTACTTCCTAATTTCCCCCGACGGGGTAACTTTCACTTGTAATTATCAATCAGGTGTTATTGCCAAATCATTCACTCCCAGGTGATTCAGTATGTTTGTTGTGAAATGCTTTAGTTCCACAGACTGAGCAGGTAAGTGAATATGTTAGTTTGACAGGATTGCCCATGCATTCAAGGGGATGGAAGAAATGCTTTTGGTTTTCCGATTACAGCTTGCAACAGCCAAGGAGGTGATTCATTTTGAAACTACAGCTCCCACAGTAAGGTTAAGGTTCTCCATCCTCGACCGTTTATGAACAGTTTTTTTTTTTTAACTAATTTCAAATGCTGCTTTTCTAAACCCCTTACTGATGAAAGTCATCGTCAATCCCTTTCCTCATCTCCTTTGTTTGATTAGGAGAGGCTCATAAATCATATTGTGGTGAACAAAGGCAAGCCTTACCAATGAACTTTTCATTTGCATACAGAGATAAGCTGCCCTTAGAATAAAGAAACGCACAAACACATGCATTACCCATTGGCTGCACTGTCTTGCCAGTTTTTGGCGTAGGAATCGTGTAGGATTTGATGCACGGTGATATGTACAAGTCAATATCCATATCAGTGTATTTACAAAAATCTATGTCATCAATTCCATTAAACAAAGACATTAACGTCCAGATGCTGAGTCATTTTATGCACCTCTGTATAAGAGCTGATTCCCGAAATGAAAAAGCTTCATTCATTTTATGTTCACACGAAGCCGTGAGGTAAGCGACATGTTTTAAAGGAGACCGACTCCCTACCTGCTTCTTCACCTATTTAATGGGAGCATTACAAGCCACCAGATGGGCTGTGACAACAATGGCATCACACGTGGTGCTTCATGCTGGTGCGGTCACAGCATAATGACCTTGGAGTGGTGACAGCATCGCCCGAGTGACAGGATGAGGAAAAACAAAGAGATGGAGGGAGATTGGCAAGTCCAGACTTGAGTCTCTCATTGTGACACTTGCTGATTTTTTTTTTTTTTTTTTTTTCTCAGTCTCTAGGAACTCAGCAGGGAAACTAAAATAAAACCCCAAATTTCTATTTTGAAATATCGCCTTGCAATTTTCTGTGCATTTAAGTGGGCTGTACATACTAGGAGGGGCGATATTTCTTGTGTATTCACTGATACAGTAAGAGGCTAATTTGGAGCTGTAATTGGACCGTAGAAGCACGTCAGTGAGCAGCGTTGGGATGAGGGGAAATAACAGGAGAGGCGAAATGAGGGGCTAATGAGACTCATGAATTGAAAAAGAGAGATAAAATGATGAAAAGAGCAGTGTGCCACCAGAAGACCTGAGTGGGATGCACAAGGAGCAGGAGAGAAGGATAGGAAGAAGAGAGAGACTTGGCCAGCCATTTTGTTGATCGCCTAAACAAATCAATCAAGGCCCACTGGAGCACACTAATTGAATTACACAAATGGGACTGGGGGTGGTGCACACATAGTAAAGCTGCAACAAAGCAGCGGCCGGGGTGGGCAGACCACAGCCTAAGGTACTTTCAAAAATTATCCATCCATATCGGCCCCTCCTTGCTTTTCGTTTGTTCCCTTATCTAGTCCTCTATTTTTGCATTTTTGACTCTCTTCAACTCTCCCTTCCACCTTGTTTTTGCGGTAATCATTTCACTCTCTCTCTGCTTTGCTTTCTGTGGTCATTTCCATGTTGTCTGGTATACTTCTTGCCAGTCTTCACATGGTAAAACACTGAAACCTTTAAGGAAATGTTAGGTCATAGAAAGACCTAGCTTAATTCTTGAACATTTTGATAGAGAATGGCTAAAATATTAGCCTGTCTCCTTTTCATTCTCTCTGAAGAATGTCTGTCCCAAAAAACATGTAGATGTTGAACTGTGCCCAGGCAGATCGCTTTGTTATCTTGGCACCTCACTGCTCATGAGATCAGCCTGCAGCACGCAGTGCTTTTAACCAGGGCAGCTGTCACGGCTGGGACAAATGTTCCAGACCCACTGCCCATTACAGCCTTCTTTATCGGATGGATGAAGGCAGTGAACATACTGCTAGACAGCCAGGAGTGGGAAGCGAGGAAGGGCGGGGAGTTGTGAGTGTTTGTGGTTATTCTGACTGGAGAGTAATGGCTTCAGATGGAAGATGTCATTATTAGCAGGGAGATCTTTTGCCTGAATTGTAGATTTTTTTTGGTGCAGATCCTCAAAGAATCTACAATCTAAAATAAAAAAATACAATTTCAATAAAGAAAAAGAAGTGTTTTCATCTTTTGTCCTCTGGTCTAATAAAAACATGACTTATAACTCAGCAGGAGCGATCCTCGTGCAGTTTACTGATGGTCAATGAGTGTAGCCACAAAGTAGGTTGAGAGCCAGTCATGTTCCAGGACATTCACAGATCAATTCCCACAACAGCTCGGTGTCCTTCAGCATTCTTCTGTCCTTTTTAATTGAATTTGATAAGATATATTTGGAAGTAAAGCAGCTCTCATCAAAGAGTCTGTCACAGTGGGTTCTATATCTGGCATTCTTAAGTAAAAAAGATGTTCTTGTAACAGTTTTTTTTTTTTTTTTTTTAAGAAAAGCAGGACATTTAACATCTAGTTGTTAATGTAGTCCATAAATTTAAGACAATGACTTTCTGTATTTGAGTCCAATCAAGACAGTAAAACTGTGCTGATGTTAAATAGCTATGAATGTTACACAGCATGAGATCTCTTAGAAAAAGCTTTTCCCCCTGAAATCAAGCAAATAAAGCTCGTCTGCCATAGTTATTTTTGTATGTGATAAAACATAATAGCCGAAAACAAGGACAACATGCCACAAGGCCCCACGTCGGACTTATTTAATGAGCCCTGTTTGGCCTCTTTGTGAGCAATGCTGAAAAAAAAATTGCTGTTTGTCACCAGGCATGTCTTTATCAGTAAACACTCAGCATGTGAGCAGACTCTTTGCTTGGGTTTTGTTATGTTCATGACAGATAATTTTCAGCTTTTAATTCATTCCTTGTGCTTTTGCTTTCACTGTTAAAATATATGAAAAAAAACAAAATCAAAACACCTCTGGCCACATGTGTTCTGTTAAGCCACAGGTTAGCCAAAGAGATGGAGCGCAATTATGCAAAACAGGGCCCATCAATTTAAAAAGAGAGAGCAAGAGTGATTGAAAGGGAGACAAAGGGAAATAGTAAAAAAGAAACACATGGGTGGAGTTTGTTTTATGTGCAGAAATGCACGCTCACACTGCTCCTGGCGATAAGATATCAAAGGGGAATCATTTGATTCTGTTTCCTAGAAGTCTTTAATTAAACCCTAATATTACCAGTATTATATGGCTTTTAACTGACAGCTGACTGGTTACCATTCAGCTTTGTTTCATTTTATATTGCTGCAGATACTAATTCCATTAGTCTGAGTAATTTTAACTCATTTTTTCAACATACAAAAAAAAAGAAAACATTGGGATGTAAATAAAATGTGATAAGAAAACAAGAGGTGGAATATCCCGGCAAGAATCCATCTTTACTTCGTCTTTGTGTGCATCACTGTCTTATCCGTCCTTTTCACTTCCATCTTCTCTCTTCAGGTAACTTTCCTCCCCACTATCTGTGCTCTGAAAACAGAAAGACTCCATACGCGTTCTTCACAGCTTCACTTTGAAACGATGGCTGGAGTATGTAATAAAGCCAGTAGGGGCTTGGAAACAGATAATACCACCTGGTGAGAAGCCTCCACCAAAGATGTGCAAGGACAAATGACACTCCCTCCATCTCTTATCTTTCACTCCTTGTTTTGTTTCTCATTTGTAAGGAGGTGCAGCTCACTGCTTATTGGTTGCTCGTCACCGATTGTCAAATAAAATGCATTCACTGTCAGTTTTAGATGAACATTTGTGTTGTTAAAAGCAGTTGGATTATCGGATCTTCAAAAGCTAGCAGGTTTGAAAAAAAAAAAAGAAAACATACATAGATCACTGCTTATGATTTTCCCAAAAGACAGCCTCCAAAAATATTGTAATTCAGGGGAGGGTGTGGAGCAGACAAGCCGCTGGCAGAGCTTGCTGAAACCGTCCGCCTGGAGTTGAACTTCACACAGTCCTTACTTTGTGGTCTCAGCTTCTGAGCACATTCCAACCCACCTGCCACCATGCTGGCATTAGCTGCTCCAAGCGTACATCAAACGGATCCAAATCAGATGCGTCCACAAACCCAGAGTGAAAACTGCACCACCTGCACTCTGCAGGTAGACATTTTCATTCGGTTCATGAGATATGTGCCAGAAACAGAGCCCTGTGAGCAATGACAACCATCTGAGCTGTGGAGGGACATGAAGAGAAAGTAAAGAATGGAGCACTATAGATGGTTGTCTGTTTTCTTTCTAAAAGGGTGAATGTATTTGTTTAGACCCCAACGACTACAACACTCCTTTCTCTATTAGGCTACGGACTCGGTGGAAGTGTGACTAATCTTTATAATTAGCCAGGATCGATTGTGTCTTTTGTAGCAGAGCTGAAACATATTATTCGACCAGCGTTCCAGAATAGTTGCATTGTACAACATTGTGTTCACTCAACTTGCAGATGTGATGGAGAAGATTAGAACATATTAGAAAGCTGCTGGCATATTGATGCTTTTTTTGGCTTAACATTAACGAGCGATGGTGCTGTGTTTGTCAGCGAGGCCTGGGCTGCAATCTGTCTGCTGAGCCAGCCAGAAGCCCTAATGATATCATCAGGAAGTGCCGTCAACAGCACTCTAACGAGGAATGATCTGACGCCTGGTGTTTCACCTCCCTCCCCCTACCCCCCCGTGTTGCTGCCAAGCTCTAAGGTTGTCTCTCATGGCACAGACGAGAGATAAAATCTACACAGAGATAAGAAATAAAGTGTGTTTGAAAAACAGAAGCCCCCGAGGTGTTCATATAAAATAATAATGACCAAACAGGGATAGAGAATGGAGGTGCAGGTGAGGTGTATGTGGAATGAGAGAATGTGTTTAATCTTAATGCTCTTCTGAAGCACATCAGTCACTAAAAGCGAATACAAATGAGCTAAAGCTACCGAACCCCAATGGATGCAATGAATTGTACTGATGCATTTACATTAGATGTAATCTTTCTCATAAGAACATATCGCATAAATATAGACGAGAGGGAGTGATGTTATTTACCATAGCTGTGTTTATTTAGACATGAACTGCTGTTCATGTATGCATATATTCCCATGACCCCTCCTCCCTTCTACACGCACGCACACACACACACACACACACACACACACACCTTGGTGAATTCTAGGCAAAGGAGGATTTGCTAATTACACTGCATTTACAAAAATCATCGCAACACTCTCCATTACATTTCTTCACACATCATTACATTGTAGCTGCTTTATTTTGGTAGGAGATCAACAATCTTAGATGATTTGCGAATATCAACTTGGCTGCAAATTTAGTGTGACTGATTCAGTTCACATTTTTATTTATTTAACTCACTCTTCTTTTCTTTTGTCGACGGATGGCTGAGGCCTGAGTGGAGCTCAGTTAATCGTGCCAATCTGCATAAGTGTTGCTGGGAGAAACGGTCCGTGGTGCAATGGTCATGAGACATTCACAAGATCTAGCATTAAGAAGAGTGTCTGATTCCTTCATGCACATTCACAGTCAGAATGATTAATCGTGTTTCCCTTACTTCCCTTCTCCCTCTCTCTTTTTCTTCTGTCTCTTCTCCCCTCCCCTTTTTTTTTTTTTTTTTTATCTTTGTCGGATGCTGTCATTTCCCAGGTGCCTTGCAGATCGAGAACAGCGAGGAAACAGACCAGGGGAAGTACGAGTGCGTGGCGTCTAATCAGGAAGGCGTGCGCTACTCGTCCCCTGCTAACCTTTATGTGCGAGGTAGGGAGCAACCCGGCCCCAGAGCCAGGCTTAAAAAAAACAAAAAAAACATGAATAAATAAATAAATAATAATTAAAAAGGTTTACCCATTCTAAATAAAATGTCTTCTCAGTGCAGCTTAGTTTAACAGTACTTATGAACTTAACTAATGGTAATTGTTTCTTCTCAATTCCATTTTAGTCTAACTGTATTTGCACAAAATGTGTTTTTTTTAAAAAATACTCATACAAGTAATAAAAATCTTCTAGGACTGGTGGTATTGCCTGCCCATAAATGTAATTTCATATACACTGAAACTTCCTAATGTAAATTTATAATTGACCAACTAATGTTCTTCTCTGTTGATCTGTTATGATCCATTTTGTCTTTTAATGCCCTCCCCTACTCACTCGGAAGGAAAAGTGTAGCACAACAAGCCGTATGTCTTTACTCTATCGGTTGTTAAAGGCCATTGACCTGTAACTGTGTGCCCGATCAAATGTCTCCCCCCTACATCAAAGATTGGACCCAAAAAGAGTCTGGAAAGATTTTCTTTTTTTTTTTTTTAACCATTAGTCATTTTACAGGTGAAGGAGCAAAACGGTAAGTCTCGATTTTGATTGAGTGGCCAGGTATTATTGCCCAGCAATCAAAATCTCAACTCCTTTAGTCTTCTCTGGGAATTTGGGAAAGGAACCAATAGACATAGACGGCTGACACAGTCAACTACTTTGAATCCAGGAAATAAATAAAAAAAAACAAAAAAAACTCTCGCTTATATAATAAATAGTATATTTCCTCTGCATCATTTGCATACTGAGCTGGAGCATAAATCCATAGTGTTCCCCTTCTTCTGCTGTGGTGTGTTATCTTTCAAGGAATTTACAGTCAGCAGTAATTTTGGTTGGCATGTTCCAGCAAAGTGGAGATATAAAATAAACAATCGGTCACAGCCACTGAAAGGTTTCATTGGAAACACACAATGAAGACAAAAGCATATTTTCCTCCACTAATGCTAAATGACAATGATTCCCTGTTGAGGGAGCTTTAATAAATTGAAACAGATGCATTCTCAACATGTATTATTTATATTGTGCATATTAAATAAAGATGCCTTGGTATCTATTCAGTTTGTTCCCTCTGCTGTGTACCAAATAACTTTGTTCCCAATAAATAATTCACCACTCTGACATAATAAAATGGGTCAGGGAGCTGCTTTTTCATTATTATTGCTATTATCATGCTCTGTGAAATAGAAGCACAGGGAAGAAACATTCAGTCGTGTGAAGCTGAAGGTTAAAAAATGGTCCATCAAGATTAGCATCTCTTCTTGCTAGTACTCATCCTGGAGGCTAGTGCTGTCTCCACTATGATTCACTGACAATGTCAAGTAGCTATTCACCTTGTTTATGGGCAGAATGTTCATTGGAAATTATGTTCAAGCCGTCTACATGAGTCATTAAAAAGCTGTGATGGGGACATTTTATTGACACAGCACTGGGACATTTAGCAGCTCCTTTCAACAGAAAACACACAGCACACCCTGATATCATTTCCTACAATTCATGCACTTTTCCATGAACACTGGCTCCATCAGCATGCCTTGAAAAGAGTACGCAAGGGTCATAATTACTTAAGTACTGTCACACTATGTAACACACTTGTTATGCTGTGATGGTGTCAACCTTTGTCTGTTTTCAGTTAACTTTTGTCAATCAATTCTGATACTTGATGTTGACTATGTTTTGTTCACAAAGCAAAATGCACTTGAGATTAGCAGCTGTAGGGATCGATTGTGAGGGGAAAAATCAAGTCAACAATGCTGAATTATAAAAGATGAGGCATACTGTGTTGGATCAATGCTACTACCCAAACAGACAGCACAATGTGACAGTTACTGATTGGCTTCTGAAATGTTTACTTTAATTTGAACTGCAGCTGCTAATTTCATCCCAAACTGTGTCTTTTTTTTTTCTTTTCAATCTCTCATTAGTTTTTTCTTTGTTTTATTTTTAGTTGGTTTACTTTCTCTGACAAATGCAAATACGGCCACTGCAGGAGCCCCTGCTTGTGGCCATAAGAAGTTTGTGAAATTTTAAATTATGAATATGGTACACTTGATTTGACTCCAGTGGTGCTGCTTTTTTTTCTTTTTTTTTTTTCTTTTTTTTTTTTTCTTAGCAGGCGACTGCAGCCACTGGGGTGAATCTTGATTGTTTTGGTTCTAGGTTTATTTAAGGGGAGGGCAGACAAGTGTACTTTCAAGACGGGTGTCACTGATAGCATGGACAAGGGAAAGGGAGAGAAAAAAAAAGAAATAGGGATATGTAGCTGCAGCTAAACACCTTGAGGTGGCTTTTTTTACTCTCTCTGTGTTTCCCCTATTTTTCTCTTCTCCTCATGTCATTGTGTTCTGCATCAACCCCTTTACATCCCTCAGAGCTTCGAGAAGGTTGGTGTGTTTTTTCTTTTTTACTTTTTTTAACCCACATTTGAAAAAGAAAATCAGCGTGTTGAAAAATTTTAGCTGTATTTGCTTTTGCAGAACTCAATTAATTACTAATTTGAATTTTAAAAAAAAAAAGCAACAATCCAAACTGCTAAATGATTATAAAGAAAAAAAATAATTTATTTCCAAGGAAGAAATGATGAAGGCAAACCCGATTAGCTCGGGTCTTGTTAATTTACCTTTATGTTTGCATTGTGGGGCCTTTTCTCGTTTTGCATCCTTTGGTATTGCTTCTGCACCTAAAGGCTTTCTTGCACATGTTGTCATGGAAACCCAGCACGTGGAAATTACAGCACCTGTTGCATGATGGGAGAATGTAACTGCGCTTGCATGCCTCTGCAAATTCCCTTTGACCACAATGGTCTTCTTTTCTTCCTGCAATCCCCGGGTTTACTTCAATTGTTCCCCTTTCCTTTGGTTTCCTCCAGTTTTTACTCCCTGATACAACCCTTTTCGTTGGCTTACCTTAATATCTTGGTTGTTTTGTGTATTTGATTCCAGTGTTGTGTTGTGTGTTTCTTTCTGTTTTAGTTCTATTTCTAACCAAGTTTTTCCGTTAAAGATGTTTGTCTTTTTTCGTGGTTTATTTGTTTGTGAGATTTGTGTTTCTTTTTCAAACTGATGCTGCTTTGCTTCACGAGTCTCGGAGTGCAAATGCCGAATGAAACTATAAGTGTGTTTACAGCCAGTGTTCCTGTCATCTCGTTTATAGTGATCCATTACTGGAAAAATTGGACCTGATCAGGCCTGATTGGGTTCTATGGTGATTTCAGGCAGCTATTAAGGGATGCCATTTACACCATGGTTTGAATCAATAACAGTATAATGACTTCAACATCACATTTGTTGTTGCTAGGAGCGACTCAATGTGATTGGCTTTGTTGACTGACAGCTGTGTTTCCTCATTGTTATGACAATCAGCTTGTACTTACTTATGCAAAAATCTCTCTTGTTGCACATCCATGCACTTTTAGAAATGGAATAGATGTGAGTATTGATGGAGGCCGTGTTTTTTTTTTTTTTTTGTTGTTGTTTTATGTGAATAATATAGTCCTTAAACCATAACAAGAATGATGATCTGATCAATTAGGATAAGCAAAGTTTATAACTTTACAGTGCAGATGTAATTGGAATATAATCAGATCTTTACATTACCATGGCAACTGTTGTAGTGATTTGGCCCATAAAATTTCTTGGCTCTGCCACACTCATGAATACATTAACATGCAAGTTTCTGGGATGGAAGCTCAGCTCTTTGCTCAGGATATTACATGTATCCCAGCAAGTCTGAGTAGGTCAGGCATATCATTCTTTCAGGTAGAGGAGATAACACATTTTCCTGCCATCAGCCTCTTCTGAGATTGTCAGCATTTATACATGTGGCTATCAAAATGTACCAATCTCCAGAGGATTAAACCAATGTATCTGGAAGTCATACTGAAAAAGGCCACTGCTCCAACAGCACATTAATTAGCAATTTTCATGCTTTGATAACTTTTCACATTTAGAGGAATACATTATTTCTGCAAGAGCTGGAACTGAATTTACTTCTGAAAAACTTATTTCACCAAACTTTGGCAGCCAAGCATATGTAACTTTTAGGCACTTGGACAGCTACTGTTGTCTCTACGAAATATGTGCAAGCTGAGAAGAGAATTTGAGGATTTTTTTTTTTCTTAGGCAACTACTGAGCCACTTGATTTCTTAAGATTTAATATAAAGCCACTGTAAGTCTTCAAATGATGATAAACCAACCTATTCTGAAAAGACTCCACACCATCATCTTTTAGCCCGAGACTGTCATCCTCATTTTATTAGTTTGCACAGCACCACTCGCATTATTTTTCTTTGAGGTGGATGGTCAGGAAAACACATCAGCCCTCCTTATAATGTAGTTAACATGCACAAAGAATAAGATTTCACCGCGTGCCAATAGACTGTCAATAGAGTTACCATCAGGAATTGCAATGATAGACTGATTTGATCATGCTGCCTCCAATAAAACATTGTCCACAAAGTGTGGCACAATCTGTTAAAAAGAAATACTTTTCACATCTGGCCTGACTAGCTAATCTCAAGTTGTTACGCTAACAGTGATGCAGAAAGACTGTGCTGTTCTGCATGCATGTGCATGTCAACCCTCTTGCAATCTTACATGCTTGTTCTTGAATGTGCTTGCATGTCCTGCTATACATTTGTATGTGATGTTGGGAAAGAAAGCTAGATTACACCTTATGTTCTCACTGGCCAAAGCAAACTCCTGCCATCTCTATTAGATGTTTGTCTGAAGGAGTCCAGAATGTAGTCGTGATTTCCCACGTTTTCAAATGGTTAGCTTGCGATGAGAAATTAATTTGTTTCATACAAAACATCATTGCATTTTTTTCTTTTTCTAATTCAAACATGCAAAATTCCTCCCTTTTCCAATTTGACTCAAGGTATTCACTGAAGGGATCACCACAGTGAGGGGGGATGTACTCGCAGTATGATTTAGCTGCTTGTCATCTACCTGTAAGACAACAGAGAAAATGTCAAACACTCAGAAATCTCTTCAATCCAGTGCTCGCTATTATTAGATGCTCCTTCTCTGATTCCTGTCAGTTTTCTTTTGGTAATAATTTCCATTTTGATGAGCCACCTATAGTGAATGTTTAGCATTGCCGCAGCCAAGGTATGTTAATACAAGCCGACCCCTGCAGCTTAAATGTAAATGCCGTAGGACTCACCCGGCAAGTGTGACTAAAGGATCTCCATACTGTGCCTGTGTCCTCAGGCAGCAAGAGGGTGTAATCTCAGCTTCAAGGTGACACTAAAGGCTGCACATTATTTTGGCTTCCCCCTTCATTTTGGGGCAGCAAAATCTGCCTCACCAAAATGGCCGATAATGTCCACCTTCTGACCTCTGTTTTTTGGCACAAATCCCTCCACAACACTGCCCATTATTACTTAATGCAGTACTCTGGCATTCTCTCTCGACTGCTTCTCACCTCGTCCAGTGTACGACTTCTTGTCTTTCTCTCCACATTGGGGCTTGAAACAAGATTACATGTTGTTATGAGACCAAATGAAAGGTATATGTTTCTTTTATTTTCTCTCAATTCCAAATGGGCCGGCTGGGCTCCTGGTCTCTGTGAATGAGGAGCCTGTCCATGCAACTGGGATTCTTTATTTTTGTTTGTTTCGCTGTTGATACTTTTTTAAAGCTATGATAGATGAGGGCGTCACACACACAAACCAACGACTTGACAAATCAGTGGAAGATTCGGACATATCCTGCAGGCTTGTGGCCAGTTATAGTGCAGTGACTCATTTACATGTGACATTGAGCTGCACAGTTAATGTTGTCTCCTGTAGTGTTCTCAGCATTTTAAGGTGTATTATTCTCTCTCTGAGTCTAAATCATAGTGTGGTTTACTATCAGTTGTCAACCTTTAGTGTATGAGAAGTTCAAATTCCCTTTCCTATTAGACAAGCAGTGAATGCGGTTTATAAGTAGACTCTCTCAGAAATCTGCTCTTTTGTCTGGTTCTAGAAATGACAGTTTTGTCAGTTTTGTAATTATTTATGAATTTCCCAAGTCCCAGAACATACAAAAAGCAAGTCAGTAATGTGTTGTCTCATTACGTTGTATAGTTCAGTTCCATTGCCATAAAGTTACCAGCGTTTGGCAGGTAACTGGTGCTAGTTACCTCACTGTCTGAGCCATTGTCTGTACTTAAAGACGAACCGAGGCATCTCCCTGTGAGGAAACCTCATTCACTCAACCACTACAGCTCCCGGTCCATTGGCCGACCTGAGCCCCAGGGAGAGAAGAGCACCCCCCCGACACACTTTGATTGGACATTTCTCTTCAAA
Organism: Telmatherina bonti; assembly: GCF_933228915.1. NCBI lineage: Eukaryota > Metazoa > Chordata > Actinopteri > Atheriniformes > Telmatherinidae > Telmatherina > Telmatherina bonti. Next base: position 17,509,456 of record NC_136626.1, read on the forward strand.
GAAATCTCTGTGCCCCCCTAAACATTTTCCCCAGTTCTTTTGGATTGAAAACAAAATTCAAGAAAAGAAATCATAGCTGAAAAACATCTAATAGTATTGATGCATACCTCTGTGAACACAGCTGCACTCTGGTACTGTCTATGCTGTTCGGACGTAGTTCTTTTTGTGGTTTTTGTTTCATTTAATTTGTTTCCTTTCATTTGATTTTGTGCGTGTGTGTGTATGGAGTAATGCTATTTTATTAGGAATGAATGGCATGCTTGGATGGGCTTGGGTGACATTTTTTTTGGATTGTATTGGTTTTCTGGTGTCTGCCCAAGTGGATGGGGACACACCTGTATATGTCACTCATGCCATAGCAACACCCATGCATGTCTGTGTGAGGAATGGGCTGCCCTTTCACCTTTGTTGTTAAGTTAGAAATTTTTAGTTCTGTTTCATTTGTTTTTGGGTTTGGTTCTTTTTTGGCTTAGTATACTGCAGATATATTAATCCCAAATGGTGGGATAATTTTTGTCTTTTTTTTAAGGAATCGGGATTCTTATTCTTTTTGGAATATCTCTGAGTCACTACATGATGATGTCATAATAAAACAACTAAAATGTTAGTGATCAAAATCCTAGTTTTCAATTAGCTTTTTTTTTTTTTTTTTTTTTTAAAAACAGAATAAACTTATAATTTTATAGACACATGTTTTTTTGTGTGTTTTTTTTTCACAGTTTATGTACGATAAACTACACTTTTTCAAAGGTTAGCCATGAACCCTTGCCCTCAGAGTCTGGTAATGTCTTGCCCAGATTAATAGAGGAGTTAATGAACATTAACCATGAATTGCAAAGAAGATGCATCTAGAACAGAATACAGATGAAAAGCCCGACACTAGTGTCCTGTCTGAGTTTCCCTCTTTCAACAACAAATTATTTAAATTTATACACACACACACATATATGTGTATATTATATATATATATACATATATATGCATATATATATATATATATATATATATATACACATATATATGCATATATATATACATATATATATATATATATATATATATATATGCATATATATATACATATATATATATATATATATATATATATATATATATATATATATATATATATATATATATATATATATATATATATATATATATGCATATATATGATCCCATGTTATGTCCACTTGCTTTTATTCACAACAAATTTTTGTGCCTATAGTATGAACCCGTGTCTGTATTTGCAGTAATTTGGGGTCATGTCAGCTATCAGGTAAAACTCCCCTCAGTGTGTGTAGGTGATATTTGTGCTCTAGTTTGGTGGAGAAAATGAGATTGTGCCATGCATATGAATCCCATTTGGATCGACACGGTGTATTTTGGAATGCTATCTATCCTTGAATCCCCTTTCAGTCTCCACCCTAGGTCTCCCCCACAGTTCGTACCTTCCTTTCCCCAATACACACAGACATACATGCACACACACACACACACACACACACACACAACACGTCACATCCACCCAACCCGACACTTCAAATTCAATTGCACCAAAGTGCAATGTTTAAGGTGGCGAGGAAGGGATGAGTACCTGATTCTTGATTTTAAGCCCCAGTGTGTGAGACTTCCAAACCCACGTTGGAGCCATAATTTTTCTTTTGTCTTTTTTGTTATTAATATTATTTTGAGTCATAGTTTACTTATTCTATTCCCCAACTTAAATCCTCCTCCTCCTCCTCCTCCTCCTCCTCCTACTCCTCCCTCTTTTTCTGACAACCCAAACCCTGCCCTTCCCTGTTGCGTATTGTACAGTATGTCTGTGTGTCCATCTGACTCCCTCTGTCTGACTTGTCTGCTGTCTTGCTGCTTGAGTTGGTTTTGTTCTGCCTCGTGTCTTGTCTTTCAGTCCTGTCTTTCCTGTTATGTCTATCTCTAAAGTCATCTCTTCCATTTAGTTTTTTTTTAACTATCTGTTCTTAACTTTCTGTCTCTCTTTTTGAACTCTGCATCCCAACAAACATTTTGACCTTGAATAAATATAGTTTATGTGGTTTATGCTGATATAGTTTAGAAATTGAATTCATTAAGCCCCTAAATAGTCCAGAGATTTTGCTTTTTGTATATTTTTTAATTGATTACCATGTTGTTTTAGTTCAAATGTGTTCAAAGCTGTTTGAATATTAGTTATCATCCTCAAAAGAGCACATTTCCTGGTTCAACACAACGTAGTATCTGACCAGGCATACGCAAATAAGGAGAAACTTTTTAATTAACCCAGGCTGTGAGAAAGAAAGTGATCCTGAGAAATCTTTCTGTTCATTTTAGCGAGCAAGTTAGCAAACTCCTGTATGTCAGTTTAGGTCAAGTGCTTGCTGGGATGCCTCTCATTAACACACATTGTTTTTGCAAATTTGTACTCTTTCACTCTTTGATTTTTGCATACTGTACACACGCACACTCATGCTACACTACTGCAAAAGTGTATACATTTATGAACCTGAACATACACAGAGATGCAAGTAGACTGTGCCTGTCACGCCCTTCTTCTGCGTCTCAGGTTCATTATCTTTCCACTTCAGTTTTAAGTCCTCTCCATGACCTGTGAGGTGCTCCTTGTCTCCCTCTCTTAGCTGGCATTCTACCTTTTATTCATCTCTCTTTTGCTCTTCTGCCATCTCTTTCTTACTCTCTGAATCTCTGCTCACTGTGGATCCAGTTCTGTTTTGCTCCTACACTCTATGATACTTAGCTCTCCAGTTACAATTGCTATAATTCTTTTTCTGTGTATTTCTAGGCACACACCTTGTTCTTCAATACTTACTTTGTGTTAACTGGGACTGCGATGTGACAATGTGCCACCATCACATTTTGTCACATTAGCTGAAGAAAAACAAAGTTTACACAGCACTGAGGCGGGTTACCCCCCCTTTACCTTCCTCCAACCTTCCCCTCTCTTTTTCTCCCTCTGTCACTCTTCGCTACTCTGTTTCCTTTCTCTCTATCCTTTCTTCGGATGTTATATCCTCTATTTTGTACTTCTACTTTCCTCTCCAGTCGTCTTTTGTCTGGGCATGCTAGCGACCCTTCAGTTATATTCCTCTATGCATTTTATCTCAAGTTTTTATCTGATTTTGTTATCATTTACTCCTTAATTTACCTCGATCTATTTATGCATGCTGTCTGTGAAACTGATAGCTGCATCTATCAATGGAACCGTGTCAGATCTTAATAAGGCTTTGTCCAGTGGATCTACCCTAAACCACAAAAATCTGATTAAAGTTTCTCATCTTTAAGATAGCTAGGAATTAAAGATAGGAATTAAGAGAAAATGTATGCTAGAATGTGGTTAGAAACCTCAAAGAGATGGTCGACATAGTTCAGTAACCCTACACTTCCTGTGCTGTGGGAGAAGCCTGCAATGGCTTACTTCCTGTTTGGCATGAGTGCCTGAGAGGACAGGAAGCTCCAGGTTGCCATGTTGAGGCCCATGTGACAACAACATCACACGGCCTTCACTTCAGACCTTCATACTTTAGGACCAGGTTACACTGTAATTTTTATACCTTAGCAGTTCAGTGCCAAAGATGAGAAACTCATAATAGATTTTTGTGTCTTTAATTGTGCTGTGATGGGTCAAATTTTGGTCAATGGAACCTTGTTGCTATGAATCGTTGCTTAATTGTTAATCTATATTGTTGTTGAAGCAATTCTGTTAGTTTAGTTCTTTCTTATTATTTGTATATTTTATGTTTTTAAAAGTCTAGTTTTATTTATTTATTGTTTTTTTCAGTTTACATTTATCACGTTGAACCTTTTGTGTGATGTTTCTTTGAGAAGGGTCCATTTTCATTGGCCTCTCTTGTTACCTCTCTTTTTTTTTCTCTCCTTTTTGACTCCCCTACCCTCTTTTGTCCCCTTCCTCATGCCTTCTCCCAGTCCGGCGGGTGCCTCCTCGCTTCTCCATTCCACCTACAAGTCAGGAAATAATGCCAGGTGGCAGTGTGAACATAACATGTGTGGCAGTGGGGTCGCCCATGCCTTATGTCAAGTGGATGCTGAACTCCGAGGATTTGACACCAGAGGATGAGATGCCAGTGGGCAGAAATGTTCTTGAGCTGAGCAGTGTCCATGAGTCAGCCAACTACACCTGTGTGGCCATGAGCAGCCTTGGCATCATCGAATCTGTGGCACAGATCACTGTCAAATGTAAGCAGTACTTGTGCATGTGGTGTTTAGTAATTATGGGAAAGACTAGCTTAATTTTAATAATCACACAAATCTGTCTTGTGTTTTTGGCTGATTAGAAACACATTTGTGTAGTCTCAGCCATGATAACTGACTCTCTCCTTCCTGTTTTGGTACCACAACAGCTCTCCCCAAACCTCCAGGTACTCCTGTGGTTACTGAAACCACTGCCACCAGTGTTACTATTACCTGGGATTCAGGAAACCCAGACCCAGTGACATACTACATCATACAATATAGGGCCAAGTCCCCAGACAGCAAATATGAAACAGTGGATGACATCACCACCACACGTTACAGCATTGGTGGCCTCTATCCAAACACGGAGTACGAAATCCGCGTGTCTGCCGTCAACACAATCGGGCAGGGTCCTCCAAGTGAGCCAGTTGAAACTCGAACCGGGGAACAAGCCCCTGCCAGTCCCCCAAGAAATGTTAAGGCCCAGATTCTTCCTCAGAACACAATGATGGTGCAGTGGGAAGAGCCAGAGGAGCCCAATGGGCAGATCAAGGGCTACCGGGTTTATTACACCATGAATGACGCACAACCCATGAGTCTCTGGCAGATCCATAATGTCCAGGACAGCATCATCACCACTATCCAGAGCCTAGTCCCTCAGGAGACATACACTATCAGAGTCCTTGCATTCACCTCTGTGGGTGATGGACCCTTCTCGGAGCCCATTCATGTCAAAGTAGTGCAAGGAGGTAAGAACACTCTGCCTGATTTCAGTTAACATAGCTATTGGTGTTGCCGCTTCCTCCTCTAATGTGTTTGGTAACTGTAGGATGTGTTGTCATGTTGGGCATGCTGCATCTCTGTAGAAGTTTTTTTTTTTTGGAATCACTGTAGAAGAAATTTAGCTGTTTTTGTAGATCAGCAGCAATTTCTTCACTCTCTCTAAGATTGCAAACAGACTGTTTCCTGTTGTGTGAACATCCCTCACACATCTTTAAAGTTTGTTTGATTAGGATTGTCAAGTAGACAGCCTAACAGAATGTGCTAACATCTGGCAAGTCACTAAGAAAACCTTCAAAGTTGAATGAGATCTTTCCATTTATGCTTAGGAAAAAATGAATTCCAACTTTCAGACCCCCAAAAATCAGGATAGAAGGAAGTTGCCCATCTGTAATATTTTTTTCTCCATTAAATTAGTCAAATCCCCTGTCAAATTAGGCCCAATTGTATTATCCTTGAGTAACTGAAGACGTTATAATATGACCCCTAATCTTATACAGTCTTGCGCCCTGTGTCATGTCAAATGCCTTGTAACATGACCTCTGCTGTGTTCTCCAGTTCCAGGACAGCCATCCAAATTCCAGGTTGGCGCTGTGTCTGACACCAGCATTGAGCTAACCTGGGAACCTGCTTATGAGAAGGAAGGAATTATAAATTATGAACTCCGCTACGTAGAAGGCAATTTTGGCACCCAGGTAAAAACAGTCTGGATTCTCCAAGCATTACATGGCAACACCTTTCTGAAGGTTTTCAATTGCATATGTCTAAATTAACAGATGAAGAAAACATTTGGACCCACAAGATCGTATGTTGTGGAAGGTCTCCGCCCGAATACAGAGTACCGCTTCTCCCTGGCAGCCATTTCTAACAAAGGCATTGGAGCCTTCACAAATGAAATTTCACAGAAGACCTTGCAAGCCAGTATGTAGAATTTTATTCAATCTTCTCCCCTGTTTTCTTTGCAGCTGTGCTAACAGGTTTTATCCAAGAAACTGATATTTGTTAATGTTGCAAGTCTTTACTGAAGTGACTTCTTTTTTCATGAGGTGCTTTTTTCCCTTTTCTTTTAACCAAAATGTGCAAACTTTACTTTGATATTAACTGCTTTATTGCCTCTTCGTTAGGACTTATTTCCTTAGGAATAGGTAAAGTTCGAATCTTCAAGGCTACAAAACAGAGTGATTTATATGTTGTTGTTGAATTCTCACCTAAACATGTGGTTTAATATGTTTGCATATAACCTGTTTTGTACTTTAGAAATGTTACTTTCAACTGTCTATGAAGTGGCATTTATACTAAGGACAGCTGCAGGTAAAACTGGAACAAAGTGCTGACTGCATCGATTTGACTGTTTTACTATCTTTTTTTTTTTTTTACTGTGGTGCAAATATGAGTGCCATCAATTTTGTCAAACAAATATAGTCCACGTGGACAGATTTTGGCAGTTTCTTCATTTCTTTTTCACTTTTATTCATATACCCTTTTCCTTTTGTCAACAGCAACTGCACTTAGCACCTGACAGATACAAAAAGAAGTTAATTCCCTTCAAAGACAGCCAAGGCTCTCATATGAACTATTACTAAAGAAAAGCACAAAAAAAAAAAACCACTCACCAAAAGTACTGGAATGCCTACTCCTAACTATTTCAACAAATGTCTTTTCCACTTTTAGTTTACAGATGGCAGGATAATAAGTAAACAATTTAATCCAGCCACTTACTCTTTACAGTAGATATCACTGAATACATAAGTTGGTTATACGGAAATGCGTAATATAACCCGTTCTCATCGCAGGGTGTCAAAACTGCTGTTAGGTTGGTGCAGTGTTTCCATGACTAGTGATTCAGGTAGCAAAGATAAACTATGTCATTCAGCAGCATTTACTAATGAACAAAGAAAAAAGTGCTTATAAGGCAGCTGCGGGCAGTACCATTAAGCATGAATTTGGGACCAGTTTAGGACCTGCTTTGGTACTTTGTTCCCTTGCATAATATGACTTACATAGTCAAATATCCAGTTGTAGAAATCAGGACTTATTGGATGACAAGGCATTCAGTTTATCTCTCCTGTGTTAACACGGCACATAAAGCTTAAGAACGATAATGTTTATTGACATGTAATGCATTACAAGATAAAGAACATTGAAATTGTGGCTGGATTTGTGAGATTACAGGTGGATTTAAACTAGTCATAGTGGATTTTGATGATACGCCACTTAGATTAAGACAAATGTGCTTCTGGAGCGACCACTTTTGTTCTCAAAAAAGTGACTGCTTTGGAAGATGCTGAGTTTGTGAAAGCACTGAGAGCCATGGTGGTGGGAGCAGACGCCTGTTAACACATTTTTTTGTTTCTACCAGTGCAACTTGTTGACTGTGCTCCCACATGTGTGCGTGAGGGGAGTTTGGATCAACCACTTCACAATTCTTTTTGTGTACTGCTAGGCGGCAGAGCTGCACAGACAGTGCAGAGTCACTGGGGGGGAAGTGCCATTTGCATGCAACACTCACTCCTACCCACTAGAGGTGCTGTTGGGAAGCCATAGTTGCACTGTTGATCTTTAATCACTTCAAGCATGAAAACACATGACGTTTATCTGTCCCCATTTCTGTCTTGACGTGTCTCAAGTGTCTGTTCACATCTTCACCTGTCAGTGTGTGTTTGTGGTTCCCTTGCCTCTGATTTCTGCATTTGTTGCTGACTTGTAAACTGCTAGCAGATGGGATCGAAGCACCCCAACGTTTACTCTTACATCACCTTATTTAAGCTGTTTTTTCTCTCTTTGCCACTTGATCTCCTGTGCATTGGAACAAAAAACAAAAAAACACTCCTTGGAATGGCTTGACATCACCTTGCTCACTTCAAATTCTTCTTTCTCTTGTGTTGAATATTTTGTTAAAAGCTTAAGTTGGATTATTTTATTTATATTTATTTTGTAGAGTTTTGATTTGTCATCTCTGCAAACAGCAGCTTGATGCTTCTGCTGGGTTCTTTCTTGAACCCACGTCCACAACAGACACAACTACAAAATATTTGGGTACACTACAGCAACCATGGAAATTAAATAATAATATTTTCCTTTTGTATTCATTTTAACTGCAATATTTTCACCTTAGATTTTTGTAGGTTTTTCATCTCATACTTTTCAAGCAGTAAAAACTCTTCACAAGCAGGTGTAAATTACACACAATGGGGTGTCAGCACTGAAGTGAGAAAAAAAAATCTAAGACTAACTTGGAATAAATAACATGTTTTCCACAAAAACTAACTTTTGGACGCTCTAAGGTAAGTGATTGTGTGGTAAAGGGATTCAGTCTGCCACATTAATTTCTTTTTGCGCAAGGACTGTTAGAGTAGCATTTTATCATGTTTATTTTTTTGTTTAGTTTTTTTTTTTTATTTTTTTTTATATTTAGTATTTAACGAATAATAGATATCAGAGATTGTAGTGTATGTGTCTAAACCGGGCAGAAGCAACAGTCTTTTAATAACTGCTTCAATGCGTCAATTCATTCATTCATTCATTTTCCGAACCGCTTATTCCAATTCAGGGTCGCGGGGAAGCTGGAGCCTATCCCAGCTGGCTTTGGGCGACAGGCAGGGTACACCCTGGACAGCTCGCCAGTCCATCGCAGGGCCACACACAGAGACAAACAACCACACTCACGCTCACTCCTAGGGGCAATTTAGAGTAACCAATTAACCTATCATGCATGTCTTTGGATGGTGGGAGGAAGCCGGAGTACCCGGAGAGAACCCACGCATACACGGGGAGAACATGCAAACTCCACACAGAAAGGCCACTGACCAAACCAGCCAAGGATCGAACCAGCGACCTTCTTGCTGTGAGGCCACAGTGCTAACCACTGCGCCACCGTGCAGCCCAATGCGTCAATGTATCATTAAAAATTTATTATGGTAACAAGAAGTTACAATGGTTCCAAGTTTTTTGGCCAGTAAGTTGCCACGGGTATTGAATCAGATTTTTGCTGTTTACTGGGTAGTTTCATGCAAATAACAGCATAATAAGGCAGTCCTAATACATGTGAGAAAGAGGTTAGACTTTGATTAGGTTGCCTTGATTCACTGCTTGTTTGACTGTTATGCACATGAATGAGTGATATATTGAATAAAGATAAGCTAGGAGACAACTTGGGCAAAGTCAATTTTTCTGCAGTCAAAGGCAAATAAATACATTTTGCGTCTTTACTTGTGAAGTAAGTTGCAGCGTAGTGGATCCAGACATTTATCCGTTGCTTGTTGCACAGTTTAGTACTCGATGCAGATTCTGAACCGTTCCATCTTGGGATTTGGATTGTTGGCAGTGTTTGGCAGACTGAAGCTCGGTGCCACAAAATGAAAAGACAAACAGTTCAAATGATTTTTCAGATTGTATTTGTTTGTTAGTTTTTTTTTTTTTCTTCAATATTACCAATGCAGAAAATGTTCAGATTGTTGAAGTTTTTGTTCAGTTCTAGTAGCATGACCCAGTGGGCTTGTCGTGCCGGGGGCACTTTGTCAAGAACTCTTAAGAGATAAAATTATTATTATTATTATTATTATTATTATTATTATTATTATTATTATTATTATTATTATTATTATCATACTGTTTTCTTTTGTTACTAAGATGTTTTTGGCAGCATTGAGCCTCATGCAGAAGGCAAGCCTCATGTGTTATGCTACTATTTTGTCAGGAAAGGTTAAGACCATTTCTTGAGAGACTGTTCAGACGTGGTCTAGTGGGTCCATAACCTGAGAGCTGGGAATGCTACCAATATTTATTTTAGCTGTTACCTAGATGCAATGCATGGTAACAGAACTTGAGACAGACCCTGGGAGTGGGTGTTAAGGGACTGCAGGGCCCCAGAATGGCAGATAAGAATCCCATTTCATAGCGTCAGAATTAATTTCATGCTTTTCTATGAGCCAAGGCCTTAGATTGTCAGGCTTTGTTACACATTTAGATTATACCTAGAACCTGCCAGTGCCCAGTCAAAAGCTATCTCTAAAATTAAAGTGGCAGATTCTAAATCCTCTGTATTTAGCCAAACAAGCAGTTTAGTCCCCCACCCCCCTCCCACTTACTGTAATTGCGGTAGGTTTTTAGATATATTGGAATATCTGTGTGAGCTACACCATGGCTGTTTGACATTTCAGGGATTAATTCTATAATGATCTACAAATACCAACATTCTGTCATTTGAGGCTTCAGATAAAATGCCGTCCAAACACAGATATGTATTTAAAGTCTGACATGAAAGAACACTGGCAACATTATTTATTTTAATAGTTGACAACAAGCCCTTAGTCTTGACCATTGTCCCAACATTAAGACATAAATTTAGAACCACAGAAGAAGTTGCACTTAAAGGAAGTGTTTAATCTCAAGGCATTAGTTGTGCCACCAGTGCCTGACATTGCAGAGTTCATACACAAAGCTCCTGTTCAAATCGCAGATGACATGAAAGTCAAAAGGAAGGATACAAATGTGGACATGACTAATTATTTGTCAAATAGCATTTCAGAAAGTCTTTCAAGGAAGGCTTGAAAGAAACTCAAGTGAAACCTTTGCTGAGTTCTCTCCTTTGTGGTTGTATAGTTCTAGTATTCATAATCCTACTACTGGCCTTCATGGTATATGCACTTTTATGAAAGCTGTGCCCCATCCAGACTTAAACCCTTATCAGGCTTGGGGATGCCTGTGTGCTGTGATAGCTCAGTCCATGTCAGATTCATAGCCTTTTTCTTCCCACAAAGATTGAGAACTGAGCAATCAGTTTTGACGTGGAGAGTTTGCAAATACAATATGGGCAAAGGAAAGAAGCTGAAAGGCTCAAAATCCAGTAAGACCTTAAGTAAATAAGCCCATTGGACACAGAAAAGGGTTTGGAAACTGTGGCTGCGGTCCTGTCTTATTTTTCTGAGCCAGAACATTCAAGTTTTCCCCGGGTGGACGCCTTTAAACTCAAAACTCCTAGTTTTTATTTTCATTTTTAAAGCTGTTCTTCCCAAAGTGACATTACAGTCAGAACATTATCATTAAACTTTTACGAATTCCCCTATACAAGCTTTTACTGTTTTCTTACTCTATTCTTGTGTCTTGGCACTCTCGAAATGGCTTCACAAACATGCATAGACATTCTGCTATGAAATGGGATTTGTTTGTATAAATTGTCAAGAAAGAAGGATGTTTGTGAGCTTGGCCAAGTTCACAACCACAAAATATCTCTGTAGTGAGTCCCCCCCCCCCCATAGCTTCCCCTCTCACAGCCTTGTGGACCCTCAGGCCCAACAATACAGTATTAAACAGTCCTTACAGCACAGAGCCAACTCTTTCCCTCCCGCTAACCTCAAGATGGGTTCCAAACTAGCTCTAAGAGGATAAGAATTAGATGTACTTCTGGTTCAATAACAGGGATTGATTTTAACATTTATAAAATGCTTTTGGGGAGAGAAAGTGTTGCTGCTCACTGACTCCAGAGAAAGAACACTCTGAAGTCAGGTGCTGGTGGTAAGAAAGTCTTAAAATGTTGTGTTTTTGGGAATCAGGTACGTATGATGCAGACAAAGTTTGCGATTTTTGTTGGTTGGTTTGTTTGCTTTTTTTTCTAAGTTTGTTTTTGTTGTTTTATTAGTTTAGTTTTGTTTTTCCTTTTTTTTTTTTTTTTTTTTTTTTTTTTTTACAACTTCTTATTTTGAGTCATTTGGGTTACAGAAAACTCTTCACGGTGCTTTTCTTTCATTCATAATCATTGTTTCCTGTTTTGGAATGAGAACATTCCTGCTTCTTTCCATAACTTTTTTTTTCCCTTAAATTGCTGTGTGGGATGCTCTTTTTCATGACATATATTTTATTTTTAATTATTGTTTCATGTATATCTGCTTAACAAAATGTGTAATAATGAACTGGATTTGCTACATCAAGATGGAAGCAGTGCATTGTGGTTTCGTATTAAATCATCCTACGGGGACAAGATGAAGTTCCACTTTCGTGGATGTCCTCTTATCCATATAACACCAAACTGCAAATGAAAAGTGACAGATTTCATCACATGTACACAACACACTCTCAAGTTGTTTCTGAACATTAGCACTGAGTGTGGTTGAGAAAATGCACAAGTGATGGTTTAACACTGATTAGACTTCAGACACAAGTAACACTCTAGACCTGTTAAGTTTAAAGGACATGCACTTATTCCCCTGTTAGTTTGCAGCGTGCTTGGAGCCGTTTATATTTTCCTTAAAGTTTTGCTGCAAAAATTAATTGTTCCTTTTTAGAAATAAATTATTTAATCCTATTTAGAAATGGTACAATATTTGGAGACCTAAAGTTGCATCTTCTAATTATTATTATGTCTGAAACCAGGGTAACCGATTAAATGAATGTTAAGAGCGAAACAACATAAAACTGCATTCTTGGAAAGCTGACAAGGGTAGCCATCTTGATTCATTATTACATATATGTGTGCTGTTGTTCATTTATGGTTCTTATGTTGGCATTTGCTTGATATTTTTTGTCTGTTTGTTTTATTTGTTTGTCATTTTTTGTTGTTTTTTTGTTCATGTTTTGATTTTTTTTATGTTTGAAATTTTTATTTGAATTATTCTTATTTTTTTATTTGAGTTTTGGATTTTCCTTTTTGTTCATTTTCTTTATCTCTCCCATCTTTTTATTTTTTGTTTTTTCACCCCCCTTCCTCCCCGTTCCTCATCCTCTTCACCTACCCCCTTCCTTCCTGTCCTTTCCCCCCTGACCAGAGCCCTCAGCTCCCCCTCAAGAAATTAAGTGCAGCAGCACCAGCTCCACCAGCCTGTTGGTAAGTTGGCGCCCTCCACCTCTGGAGAGTCAGAATGGTGACCTGACGGGGTATAAGGTGCTCTACCAAGTGGTGGGCCCATCAGAGGGAGCTGGTGATGACACCGAGGTCATGGAGGAGCCAATAGTGCCTCCCACTGAAGAGCAGATGTTGCTGCACCGACTGGAAAAGTGGACCCAGTACCAGATCACTGTGTCCGCCTCCACAGCGATTGGGTTGGGCCCGGAGAGTGAGCCCCTGATCTGTCGGACAGATGAAGACGGTAGGAGAATATTTACTTGCTGATTGAACTACAAGTGTCTCTCTTCTTTCTTTCATGGTTTAGTTTCATTTCAATATCAGCATTTTCACACTTGTTGAACCATATATGTGCAGTTTATCACAACAAGGTTTGATATAAAAAAAAAAACTAAAATATAAAAGACATTGGAAATACAGACATTTGTACTTTTGTTACACACCAGGATTTTTGGCCTTGAATATTAAAAATACTGTAAATGAGACTGAAAATCAAGCATATTGAAATTTTATTAAATACAATGCATAACTTGTACAACAGATAGCCCACCTTCATCTGCAGGCTTTTAACAGTGTTGTATTGCACAGCTCAGAAAAATGAGCCGTCACGGTATCAGTTCCGTTCACCTCAAGGCTGCATCTGTCCTTGCATTCATGGTTATAAGAGACTGCAGGCTGGATGTGGAGATGTGTGCATCCATGTTTAAGGATAGAGCAGAGTCTACCTGACTAGAAAATCAGGTTAATGAAACAGAATGAGCATCGTTCGGTGTGCTTGATGACTGCTGTTGCAGTGCCCTTGAGCATGCAACTCAGGCTGCTGAAGCAACTCAGATTCCACAAGCCGTCACAGTGTAAATTAAACCCATATGCACATAGACATGCTTTTGATTTTGCTCATTTCTAGTTCTTTGATATCCTTTTTTTGTGGTGTGTTGGTTGGATTGTTCAATGCAAAATGCTTGGGGGGAAGGGGGTGTCAATGGAAAACAATGAAAAGTCAAGATTAAACACGATACGGCTGAAAAGAATAGCACAATGTAAATTACAAACTGAGAAGTGAAGATGTGAATGACTGACATTGACTTTTGTTCTTCATAGTTTGTTTCACACACTTTTTTTTGCATAATAATGTTCACCAAGCTTGCCAGACACTGTTTTAAATACCAATAAATAAAGCTTATTTTCTGGTGTCGTTACAATAATGGTGTGTGACAGAAGTCCCTGCGGAAGAAATAACAGCCCAGGTGAAAAGGATTCTGGTAATAAACAGGAGTAGTGCAGGATGGAGGGAAAAATGGGGTTGTGATTTAGGGTTGAAGAAGGCACTCAGAGTGTTTGAGAAGGAGCAAATGGAAGCAGTTTGAGAGCAAGACTTTTATTCATTGCACATCCATCTCAAATGGGGACAGTCCATCCCACCCTGAACGGTCTCTAAGCAAGGTCTGTCATAAAGGTCGGTCATTATGACTGAGGGGAAAGGCTTTCCACAGTCCGACACATAATGAAAGGGTGGAGGTGACAAGGGAAAGCGACGCATGTGTGAAGGGAATTGTGGTGTTGTCAGATCAGCCACACTTGAATGTGATTCTATTTTTTTATTTCTTTTTTATATATTTTTTATATTTAATGAGGACTATACATACATACCTGTATCTACATCAGGAGGAACTTATACCATGTGTCGTATCGTCCTTTGTTTTTTCTTCAGACTTTAAAATAGATGTTATCAAACATGTAAAAACAAGGGATCAGAACTGCAATGCTTCAACAATATTTTCTGATTTCTGGATTTAGTACCTGGGGCTCCACCAAGGCGGGTTGAGGTGGAAGTTGTCAACTCCACAGCAATTAAGGTGATGTGGCGCTCCCCAATACCAGGCAAGCAAAACGGTCAGATCCGTGGCTACCAGGTTCATTACGTTCGTTTGGAAAATGGCGAGTCACGGGGCCTGCCCCTCATCAAGGATGTCATGCTTGCTGATGCCCAGGTATGACCATCTCACTGTCTCATCGTTAAATGGCAGAAGCATTGTAGTTGGGCACATATCACTGAGGTGTCGGAAGAAAGATGTGTCTTCTTCCCTGTTAGATGACATTTCACATGGCTGTAGTGTTTCTTTGTGCCTCAACCTGCAACAAGAACTTTAATCAAAGCATCACTCATGTTTTCTTCATTCCTAACTCCATGGCCTTTATTAGACATGTCTGCTTTCAAACAGCACACACCATAAAATATCTGGTTATGTGCTTGTCTCAAATATTAAAAAAAGAAAAAAATATATTAAATTTTAGTACGTTTTGCCAAAACTTGGTGGTAAAATTAGCTTCAGAGCATTCCACTGTCAATAATCCTTATCTGACAGAAGTGTAAAGGATATGCTTTCTTATACAAAACTTCTGGCAAAACAGTTCATGAAGAATCCTAGAAGAGTGAAATGTTTCTGTTCACTTGTAAAGTATTCTAATAACCAAACTTTTATGACCCACAGCAGTGATTTACACAAGAAGTCAACAAAATTCTAAAGGAAACATCCATTTGAAGCTTTTTCTCAGAAATTTCTGCAGGAATCTCACCATCAAACCTTACAATATTTCATTTTAGCATCATTACAGACTGCATTTCCAAATAAAATCCTATCTACAGGCCAACCAGCAGACCTAGGCCACTCTCAAATGTGTGTTAGCTGCCTCTCTCAAGCTTCAAAAAGCGTTTCTTTCTCCTGACCTCCCAAAACTAGTGACCTATTTTTGCTACACACCCTCTGTTCCCAAAACTCTAATGCCCCCCTTTCACACAATCCATTTATCCTTTTCTTCTTTGAAAAAAAAATATTGCTCTTTTTCTCTCTTTCCTGCACTCTCCTCTTTGGCGGGGGGGTTAGTGGGAAATGGACGATACAGCTGAATATGTGAGTATGAAGTTTCTCCTGTGTGCTTTGTGTGCCCGAAACAGAGGCTATTGCATCAACCTATTTGGATTTGCAGAATGTGTGACTCCTTTCAGGTTTTATTTATTATATCTGGATAACAAAGTGGCTCGGCAGCTTTGGTTTGTCTGTCTGGCCAGTCATCTTCTCTACATGCCACGAAGGAAAATGAGGCAAACTTCTGCTGCCAGTTAGCTTGCATAAAAGACTGGGTGATGCAGTAACCACTGGCCACTGTGCCTGGAATGCTAATGCTGCTAGTATCTTGCTGTGTGCTGAAACAGAGTTTTGACTTGTGTTCTCGTGTGTTATTATTTGATCGTTTCCCGCCCTTTTTTTGTATATTTGATTTTACGACATACATTTTCATTGTCAGTGTGGTGGTTGTTTTTAGCTTGCTACATTTCCAGAATATGTATTGTATAATAATATAATATGTATACGTCTTATTCCATATAAAATTTAAATTTGCATATACTCATCCTAATTCAATAGTTTTCCACTTTTTTCCCCCTACTGTTATCCTTGTTTTGAACCCAGATTTGAAGCCCCCGTTTATCTGTGTTACATGAACACTGGGCAAGATAGTACTTATAGCTCATTTACCTCTATTGACTTCCACCATCCGTCTGCCAACCTGCCTGTTAAAAACCTTATTCTGCATTCGTTCAAACCCTCTGCCTTGAAAGATTCATTAGAATTGATCGGAAGCCTCTCTTTGAAGAGGACTTGAGGAAACTTAATGGCTTAGGTAAAAACTGCCAGCGAAAGGCCAGGATGTATTCAGCATGCATTTATCAAAGTGAAGTTGTTGATTGGGATTTTGCTGAAGGAATAAAGGAAGGCCACTTTCCATTTACATTCATAATGTCCCTCCTCCACCTTGGCAGCCCTATGGAATGGTCTCCCATTTCATAGGGGGAAACATTACTTTTAATGCATGCCTCCTGAAAATTAATAAAGAAGAGCAGGAGACACTTAGATTAACATTCTGCACATGGCAGTTTTAGCTGCACAAAGTGGGGTCAAATCATGAAAAATTCAAACCACATTTTGACATTTTCCTGTTCTGTCTCTTCCATATCTCTCCTAGGAAATGGTCATTGAAGGACTCAAGCCAGACACTACTTACTCCATCACGGTGGCAGCGTACACCACCAAGGGGGATGGAGCCCGGAGCAAACCCAAAGTGGTGGTGACCAAAGGGGCAGGTCAGTAGAGATAAGTTATGTTTTTGTTGATTTAGTCAAGAAACCTTTTTTTCATGCATCTTTATGAGGCATTTTACTTGCACTTTTCATATGAGTGAAGGGGTTTTTTGCCTCAGGGTTCATCATTCTGACCAGTTATTGCTAGTCTTAAGTGTTATTTGTATGCAATATTTTTATACCGTCCTCTATTTAGATACAGAATTCGCTGTATTTACATATTAAAAGTACATAAGGTTATGTACAAGCAGATATTCACAACTTTGAGAATTTATGGCATTTTTAAGATGTCTATAAGTTATAAGTCAAGGTGGTTCATGTTAAGAACTTTGCTTTAGAAATACATGACTGAGTTACCAGCCTATTCAACTGCTGCATTTCATGTGAGACACATCTAAGGCTAAGTGGATGTTGGCTTATTATCAGTGTTGCTTTTATCATTTCAGTCATGTTTGAAGACTATCCACAGATTTTAGAGATCAAGGGCTTCGTTTAAGTTACTTTGAGATTTTTCAGACAGATTATGACAGCATGAAAACCCCTGTTGGGTCTTTGGTTTCAGCTGTAGGAATAATATATTTGAGGTTGATGCCTCTGCTCTATAAAGTCTTTTCTTCCCTTGTTCCCCCCCCCCCCCCCCGTTTAATGAGCACAGTTTCATTTGGTCATGTGTGCAAGTGTAAGGATAGTGAACTTGATTTAAACTGTGAAGCTAGTCCACCCACATGTGTAAAAGTTTTCTTGGAAAGAATTTAAGTTGAATACAGAAGCAACTTTGTGATGCATCCATGTCAGTTTGCTTTCGTCATAGAGCCAGTGTCCACATAGTGTAGACACTTACACACTTGCAGGTACACATTAATGCATTTATTCATGGTATGCATATGCTACTGAGCACACACATATGATAGGATGGACCTATGCTGTGCGACTACATATACATTATTAACAACACAATGAATTCCCACAAGCTAACACACCCACACATAAACTTAAGCAGATTCCCCAGATCCTGATAGGTATATGCTTGTCACATGTGTCAAAGAACAATAAACCGCTCAGGAGGTTTGAGTGAGTGCTGTCAGACTGTACCCACCTGTGGGACTCGCTGAGTGACGTGCCAGACAAGAATTTTCTGGTCGTCTCTCAGGGGGAAAGCTCAATTTATGGAGCAATTTATTCATATATTTATTAATCTATCCATTTATTTTCTAACATAATGTTTTTAGAATAAAGAAATGGTTTATGCCAAAGGACAAGATGAATGGAACAAGAGAAGGGATTAGCAATAAAAAGAGCAGAGACAACAGCCTTTCTTTGAGGTAAAACAGTTCAGGTTTTAACGTTCTGAGGGATGGTTGTGGTGGCTTTAAAAATAGAAATTATTCCCACTTTGTATGAAATAATGTGGAAGTTGAAGGTCTGTGTCAAGCTGTGAATGAATAGGGACTGTTTGTTGTTTTGTTTTTTTAATGAGGATTTTTTCTTAAATCCATTTTTTTTTATTATTATTATTATATCTTTTCTTTTTGTAATAAAGGAACTTTACTGGACAATTTTAGCATTTCTGACCTACAAAATGTTTTAAAAAATGAAACATGATGATCAAACTTGAAAAAGAAAAATCAAATTGCACTGAAGCTCACATAAATAAATCCCTATATTATTGTGAAATTTGAATGAAGACAAGAAAACATGCATGTGCTCCATATATTTATTTGTACATACTATGTGATAGAAATCATATAAACAAATGCTTGTCAAAATATATTACTTGAGTTTCACTGTAATCCTGGACAACTATAATGCATTAGGGTGTTTTTAAAAACAAGTGGTTTGGTCTCGCGTTAAGTTACCCTGTAGTTGGTAGTTTGAGTGTTAAATGAAGGCTTTGGCTTGTACACACCTAAAAACTGGAGTTTGAAACATTATTGTTTCAAGAAAATTTGTGTTATACAAAATCATACTAAATGTCATCAAGCACATTTCAGGTTTTGAAATCAATCCTATTTTAAGAAAATATGTGTCACTAGTTTTTGCAAACATCACTTCTAATTTTGATACAATAAAATGATAAAATATTAAAAATAAATCCAAGAAGAGTGGCGACATTATTTTCCTTAGTTTAAGAAAAAGACCATTTAATTTAAGTTTTAAGTTAAGTTATAGGTGGTATTTTATCATTCATATTGATAGAAGTGTGGCAGTGTGTGGTTTCTGCTCAGCTATAGTGGAGGGGAGAAGTGAAGATGTGCTTCAGGGACCAGCAGCAGCTGAGACAGTTCGACACATTGCAGCTCAATGGTAATTACTCTGTCTGTCTTTATCTGCAGGAGTGTAGTGAGGCTCTGGAGTAAAAAAGGGAAGCAACCTGGAGCAGCCAGTCCAGCCAACTGCTGTATGACAGCATAACCGTGTGCTTAAACAAACTCTGCACATGGCAGGCAACGGCGTGTGTTTGCTGCTTCAGTCAGGTTCAAAATCAAATCAAAGGCTTTTTAATCAGGAACATGAGAAAGTAATCCTTTAATAATGTTTAATTAATCAGTGTTAAAACTGGTTGAAGTAAACACTGAAAATGGGGATGCTTTCAATCTTAATTTCCGACTAAATCACTTGTTTTAATTATCTGTTTGAAGAAGTTCATTCTTATTCCATTGTCTTTTTTTTCTCATCATTAATCCCAGATTAAGATAAATTCTTAGAATTAACTTAATCAAGAAACAAAATTCTATTCTTAATTTAATTATCTTTCAGTGGCAATTAGGATATTCTACTTTTCAGGGGTTTCTCAAAGAGAAGAAGATGTCAACATTTAGCTCAACTGGTTGAGCGACTGCCTCGTCTACATCTCCTAGATGCACTTGGCCCACTTTCAGTCCTGGTCTGGGTTCCTTCCCTACATGCATTCCAGCCTTCTCTTTAACCCTTTCTGTCTAACAAGTGTTTAATAAAGGCCGCTAGAGCCCATCAAAAAAGAAAAACTTCAGTGCCCCAATGGCATTTCTTTCTGTTTAAATTTAAGGACTATGTGCATTTAAATTTGAGACACACAGGGACATATAGGTTATGCAGCAAGTTTTTTTTTTTTTTTTTCTGCAGAAAAGCATGCACTTAAGGAGGACAATTGCCTCCAGAAATGGTAATGTCAAAGTCATTTCCTTTTTAGGAAACATAAAAGCCTGAAAGGCAACATCAACACAGAACACTTTAACAAAAAAATGTTTTTTTTTTCTTTTTGTGCCACTGAAAAGTCAGTTCAGTTCAGTGACTTTTCAGTCCTTTCATCATCCGAACATCCCAACTTATAGTTTTGAAAAAAATATTCCAGGATTTTGTATTATGAAACAATTTAATTAATGTCCTAAAGATAAGAAAAAAATTAAGTATGCTGAGTCACAGACGACCAAATTAATCTTGTTGCTGAAGCTGTCTTCATTGTAGAGAGAAAGTCTGATTCAAATGGGTTTTTGTGATTCCTACTTTCTAGATCCGTCTTTTAAGAAAGAAATTTAACTATCATCAGTAAGAAAAAGATTTTTGTAGTTTTCACAAGGAAAAGTGATTCTTCCATCTGAAAGCTTTCTGGCAATCCTATTTTACTATTAGTGTATCATTTTTATATTCATATACATACTTCAAATACATGGGTATGATTTGATTCATGCAGAGCAGAATGGATGGATAAAGTTGTTAGAAATTTATGTTAACATGTCTGTAAATTTGTTAAACAGCTTCAGCTATGAATAAATCTTCTATCAAGAAAGAATTTATATAAATCCATGTTAATACAGACATGAGATAGTTCATTCCCTTTAATCATGTTAACTTATTCAACTCTTTTGCACTACAAACAACTGACTTGAAAGACCAACTCAGATTCCCTGATTGTATATTTAACTTTTCATTATTATTTTGTTATTATTATATATATATATATATATATATATATATATATATATATATATATATATATATATATATATATATACATTTAGTTGGTTTTTTTTCATTATTATTAACGTTTTTCCTCTCTTAAAAGGCCCTTTTTTAGTTGTTTGAGTCTTGTCTTAATGACATTTCCTACCCTACCCATAACGATCATTTATGAAACCCTGGCACTCACGCACATCCTCCAGGAGTAAACCGACTACGTTAAAAGAAGAGAAGGGAAAATAAAGGTGGAAGAGAGGCGGATTTGTCCTGACCTTTGAAGCCTAAAAAGGATCTTCCTCTACTCCCCACACATCCTACGATATTTAAAGTCCACATGGGTAGGCGGTAATCACGGCTTCATCTGTGGGAGATTTTTTCCTTGTCAAGAAATAGAGCACAAAGGAGAGAATCTTTCATCCCCGGCGTCTTGATTAAAAAAATTTCAATTTTCTTCTTGTCCTTTACACAAGCTCAGAGACGGTGTGTTTGTATTTACAGTGCATGTTGGGATGACTGTGCATGATTGGCGAGCACAATAGTGGGGCTAATGACAAAAAAAACCTGATCAGCCCTTTCTCAGCTGGGCTGAGTGAGGGTAAACAGCAAGCTGTTAATACGGCAGCCTGATGGGAAAACGTGCCGGGGGTCCCACAAGGAGGGATTGCACAAGCGCCAGCTCTAAAATGAAAGTAGGAGGGATGTGGAGGAGGTTTGGAAATGAAAGGGGGTGATTGGGCTGAGTGCAAGGGTAAGAGGGGAGAAAATGAGTAAAGAATAAGGGAAGGTGTGTCATTGGAGGGTGACACGGAGGAGAAAAGCAAAGGGACAATCAAGGTGTCTTGCAGTCCAAGACACCCACACACATTTACACACAAATATTTCAGTCTCCTCATATCCTTGTTGGGCCCTCCTTGCAGCTGATTGTTCCTTGTCCTTAGTCACCTTTATCATCCCTCATTCACTCATTTTTTAGCCCCACACCAAGCTCCTGCTCTCCTATCATCGCCCTGAAGCACCGCACACATACAAACAGCGTGTTCCACCTCTCCTCCCAACACCAATCTGCTGGCTCAGTGTCTCTGATCTCTTTCCCCCAGAACACATTAGACCACTGTGTAATGACACCAAGCTGAGGTGCAATGTGTAGCCAAGTGGTATGAGGAGCATTTGTCTCATCCAACGTGCAGCTCCCCCGCTTTCCCATTACATGCAGAACTTAACTGAAAAAACCACCGTCTCCACCCACTCATCCACCTCCATATTCCTCAAGCAAAAGTCTTCAGAAAGAAGACTATTAGCAAACAAACATGAATAAAAGAGAAGAAGAAAGCGACTGTATGGAGTAGACTGAATTTTTTGTATTTTCTTTTCTAGTAAAATTAACTTGTTAACTAAGGAGTCACTACTCAGATAAATCAGTTTCCTTTCCCAGTGCCCACCCAGCCACCTTCATCAGTCCTCCACGTTTACCCCACCTGTTTAATGCCCCTTGTAGAAGCATAAGGAGCATTTTTTCATGTTCAAGGAATGGAACTAACCTTTTATAAGGACTACATCACTCACTTCACCCGATAACATCAAGTTTTACACTAATGCAGCTCTTTCCACAGATTTTGGTTATAATTATATTGACAGGGGATTTGCTTCCAAGCGTTTACCTAAATTTAGATCACTCATGTCCGGATCCATTTTGGACTGATAGGTAATCTAAGAAGACAAGACAGACAACATTGTTGTAATAAAAAACTATCTCCAAAGGCCGTCTGACATCCATCCTTCTCCAGCCCCAGTATTTTCAGTTTGATCATTGTTTACTTATGATGCAGGTCCAAAGCCTCATATAACTAACCTATTTTTAATCGTAATCTGATACGGATTTCTGGAAAATTAAAGTAAACATTTCAATGGAAAATGAATAAAGTTACAGACACAAACTGTTCCAGCATATTCAAAGTTAACACTATCTTATAAACTTCTTATGGTTTTACTTTTGGACAGGTTGCTAAATAGTCAAGGTGAACACAGGAATATGAAGGTAAAATAACTTCTGAAGAAGTATTTTACAAATGGTAAGATTTGCCAAATATGTTGGATCTTTGTGTATTGTTATAAAATTGGCTCTTCTGTACAGTTCATTTTGACAATGTGTCACTGGTGGAAAATAAGTAAAGATTACTAAAGTAATAGTAGCCTCCTTCTATTCTTCCATCCACCCCCAGCCCCCATCCGGCCTGTACTGAACAATAAGTCAAATAGTTCTATATGCAACTACAAAATTAGTAGATGGTGCTGTATGCCAACCAGAGTCCATACTGCTACACAAAATTTACTTAGATGTCTATTCATGGTGTCGCTTGTGCACAAGTAAACACGAAAGCTAATGTACACTTTTTAGGAAATGCAAACCATGGGCAGAAAAACTTTCGAACAGTTTTGAGCAGTTTGAACAGTGAAAATTATTTATTAATCACGAAAGAAAATTATAGAAATTATTGTGAATATATAGTAGTAGTAGTAGTTGTAGTAGTAGTAGTAGTAGTAGTAGTATGTAGTGGTATGTACTGGTAATGCAACAGTTAGACTTTTTGGTAAAGGAAAAAAATGAATCCATACAACAGCATAAGATAATGATGATACATATGATGTACAGTTGAGTAGAGGTAATATTTTGTATCGAGTTTATTCTGCTCTTTAAACTTGTGTTGGGAGAGGTGCAGACCCAGTTTGATGACCCAGTTGGAAAGCTTATTGAATCACAAATACACGCTGATTGTCAATCTCTTCACTACTTCTATGTAGATATTCCCAATTAAATTCAGAAAGGCAAATAAACTGAAAAGAGTTTCATTACCTGTTCAGTGTTATGCATCCACTCAAGAGCTCTAGGGGCTGACTAGAGTAATAGGGGCTAGGGAGCTCCCTGCAGGGCTGTTTACCTACAAGAGCTTTTTTATTTCCTTTTTTTTTTCCCTTCTTTTTGTAGTTGCTTTCACCTCAGGGATAGAAATACTAATGCGGTATAATAACTTGCTAGGAGTTTGTTGACAAGTCAAAGTCACCAAATTTCTTCATTGTGTACTGTATTAGCAAAGCCCAACTTTTTTCTTTTTTCTTTTATTTTTTTTCTTAATTCAGTGAAAATATTTGCAACAGTTCTTTGATCCACTCTTTTTTCACTGGTTCATACCAGTGTTTCCTTTTTTGAAAAGGACAGATGCTGATTCTGCATTCATGTGTTCAAGAAATCCCTGCAAGTTCATGTTCTTTGGATCAGTTGCCACCCAGTTACATCACAGATGGTCTTGCTCATGATGGGAGAATACCATAGAAGTTTTTACGACCTCCTTAGATTATTATTGTGCAAACACAGGATAACTTAAATACTTATGAGAACTATGGAAAAGTTGCTGTGGTCTGACAGCATCTCATATGTCAGCCTAATATTTGACAGCTATTTTTTCTAAAACTGTCTTGTATATCTAAGAAAGGAAAGGCAAATTGATGAGTGAGTCAAGTTAAAATTTATTTACTGTGAGATGGCGCCCAAGAGCAAATCAGTCGCAGTCATCTCTCACAAAGCTTTGACAGTTGCTTGAGAACTGAAGGCTCTTCTTGACTGTTACTGCTTCTTTCTTAGTGACTGGGTCTTAAAAGAGGGGTTCAGATGAAACGTGTGTCATCCATTACAGAGGCAAAACTGGGCCGCTCTGAAGAATTGTGTCTGGACCCCAAGAGTAGATCATCCATTTTACAACAAGAGGTTATTACCTTTCAAAGCAGCATTGTTCTTTGCCTAAATTCATAGTGATGCTTTGCAACACTAAGATTTTCGGTGTAGCTTACATGTATTGTGAAATTAATGGACACAGTCATCATGATAGATTTATAAACTCTTTGGATCAGTGACGTCTCCATACATCACAACCTGACTTAGTTGAACTGTCAGATTGATTAAAGTAATAACATAGCTGCAGTTTCTGCAGTCTTTTAATATTAATCCTTGTCACAAAGACTTCTTGAATTCTTTGGACTGTGATGAAACATTCAAAGTCATAACACAAACATGGATCATGAAACATGCAAACTTCAGTTGATATGTTTGACGCTGGGATTAAAAGAAACTTGAAATCAATTTGTTAGAAATCTTTCACAACTATGATTCAAGCAGCATAATTAAAGTGTGTTCATTTTTCTTTCTTTCTCTTCTTTACTGCCACATGTTCTCGTTCAAGAGAAAAGCACGTAAATTAACATGTGATCTTTGTTTTTTCTCCCTTATCTGCACAGTGCCTGGTCCACCCTATCTATCAGTGGCCCAAGAGACAAAGACATCAGCTATTGTTCACTGGGACCCTCCAGACATGACCAATGGCATGGACCTGCAGGGATACCGGCTTCAGTTTGGCCGAAAAGATGTCTTCCCTTTGGCCATACTGGAATTTGCTCCTCAAGAGCGGCAATACTCTGTGGACAGCATTCATCGGGGCGCCACTTATCTCTTTAAGATCTCAGCCAAGAGTAGAGGGGGCTTTGGGGAAGAGGCTGTGGCAGAACTCGCTGTGCCTGAGAATACACCAGGGGGATACCCTCAAATTAATGAGGGCTCCAATGTAACATGCTGCTCAGTCCAGCTGTCCTGGTCTCCACCAGTCTTGGCAGAGAGGAATGGGGTCATCACCGAGTACACTTTGGCCTATAAAGAAGCCGGTACTAAAGAAGCACCAAAAGAACTCCGCTTACGTCCCAGCCTAACCAGCTATGTGCTCAACAGCCTCAAACCGAACTCGGCATATGATGTGAAAATACGTGCACACACCAGTGTAGGCCCAGGGCCCTACAGCCCGCCTATCCAGTATCGGACGGTGGCCATTGATCCAGCAGGTAGGGCTTGCCTGTTTCTTTCCCACCCAGTGGCAAGGGTTGGATAAACCAATCTGCAACGACACATAAATGAAATCTGCCCCCACCCACTCTTTCGACCACCTCCACCCCTCCTCAAACAGGGGAAGGATTGATATTTTAATTGCTTGCTGTGGGATACTCACTTCACTAACCCAAACCAGGTAAAACCCAAGTCAGTAAGTTCTAGTCAGTCATTAAAAGAAAGTGGAGATCAGCATAGAGCCTCAAGGTAAGTGTTGTTTGGTCAGACACTCCTGTCAGTCGTTGCAGCCCTTTGCCAAGCACATTCACTAAGCTAACGCCATCTCACATCCCCAGTTTTCAAGCAAGGTAGGACTTCAGTCAAAACCAGTCACTTCCAGTATGTTGAAAATATTCTTAGATTAAAGGGTCAATTTTTTTTATTTAATTTCATTTTGATTTCTTTTAAAGTATTATTCCCTTCCTAACTCCCTTCCTCTCCTGAGACTACCTCCCCCTTTCCCCTGTTCCTAAACAGGACAGCTTGTGGCATGGCATCCCACAGATGCACTGCTGAGGACTGTTGGCATGCTGTGTTTTGGGTCTGTCTCTGTGCCCATGTGGCAGCACGTAGGCAGTGCCAACTCAAACTCAGTAACGTGTAAGAACAGTTGGCTTTGGGTTTACGTGGGTCATTTGCTAATCATCAAGTGGTCATGGTTCAAACTCAGTGGTGAGATGGGTTGGCACTACCCACGGTGGTTTGCCAAAGGGTGTACCCTTGTCCTCCATGGGTTTGTGTCCATGAGTCTTACGTGCTGTGTGTCTTAACCAATGGCATTGCCCTTCTCACAGCCAATCACAGCTCACCGATGCATTCACTCTTCGAAGAAAGTTGCAGGGGAAGAACATCTTTTTTTGTTTTGTTTTTTCTAAAGCTGAGGTTCTTCATTCTTTATCTCTCCTTGCTCTCTCTCTCTCTCTCTCTCTCTCTCTCTCTCTCTCTCTCTCTCTCTCTCTCTATTTGATCTTTTAACACAACATGCACTTTTTTTTCTTTCATTTGTCCATTCAACAGATGTTCCAAAGAATTTCACAGTGAAGTGGTCCACAAAGACCACAGTAGTCCTTGCATGGAAGTTTTCCAAAAGCACATCTCCATATAAATGCACGGTGAGTTTATTTACAGGACACATGGAAAAAAAACTGTTTCCTGTGTCATGTAGATTGAATATAAATTCTCTTAAAGTTGGCACTGGAAATGATTGGATCTTAATGCTTTCCATTATTTACTCGCATATTCAATCTTACTTTTCTAGCTTAACTTTATTTACTCATCCATTCTCCTTTCATTTAAATGTCTGATTAATCTGTTGTACGCTAGATTGAGTATAATCGTCAGAAGATGGACGTGGATGCCAGGAAGATGAAGGCGTACATCACAGGGCTTAAACACAACACCACTTATGAGTTTAGGGTGACTTGCCAAGAAAGTGTGGACGGAGGGGCACGGCATCGTGTGGTGGCCAGAACTGCACCACTTATCCTGGTCAAGAAACCCAAGCTGGACAGCTACTTTGAGCCAGAGAATGTGCTCACCATGTCCTTTCCACCAGTAAATACCAAGGATGTCAAGTGAGTATTTGCAAATTTAAAAGGTCTGTCGAAATTTGTGTTGAGATATCAAGCCATTTTATGTCTACAGATAGCTAAAGAATTCTTTTGACCATTATACCTCTTGCAAGTAATTAAAACATACTAATATTAATATAAAAATGAAGTATACAATTTATTTTGTTTTTTGGTGTTTCTGTTTCTCTTTGTTGCTGCATTTCCAGGAACTTCTATATAGTTGTGGTGCCCCTTAAGACATCTTCAGGAACTGTTAAAAACCTGATGAACCCCGATGAGATGGACATGGAAGAGGTAAAATCTGATAGAAAGTTAAGATTCCCTGTTAGTGATAGTAGTGGATATGCTAGGTGTGTCGCAAACACCATGTTGAAGAAACAGGCACACACAACACAGACATAATTACATCTCAGCTATGCTAATTTATCCCCAGAAGCATGCAGAAGAGAGAATTACACAGTCTTTTCCCACTCTTCCCATAGCTCGGGGTCACCTTGAACACCAGATCAACAGCAAGCATCCCCATTGGATTTGGGATTACACACATTTCCTCTATTTAGTGCTTGCCTCTGTCTACAGTTTAAAATAATCCAGAGGGCTTCGATTTATGTTTATATACATGTATACACACACACACACACACACACACACATATATATACATATATATATATATATATATATATATATATATATATATATATATATATATATATATATATATATATATAATATTAATGTGTGTGTGTGTGTGTGTTTGTGTGTGTTTGTTGGTGTGTGTGTGTGTAGAGTAGAGAGAGAGAGACTGACAAAGTAAATCTTTAGAGTGATGTTTAGTTATTGTTCATAGGGGACTATGACTATATATAAATATAATTCATCAGTGGAAGGTGACAAATTTATTTTGTTTTTGTCAATGTTATTCTGTTTTTGACAAATACCTCAGCATAAAAAAAAGTTACTATCGAGGGTAAAACATAATTGTGTCTTTCCCTCTTATAAGACAGAACCATGTATTTTAGACTTGTATCAATTACTGTAACAAACAAAAATGCAAAAATGTACATAGCAGCCCAAAATCTAAACCAATATCCCTGTACATTGAGCAGCTATTGCGGGAGGTGATCCCAAATCGCCGTTCCCGCCGTCAGCTGGCACAGCTGGACCAGAGGGATCCCTACATCACAGCTTGCTTCAGACATCTTCCCACCAGTTTCACAGTGGGATCTGACCATCGCCACAGCACCTGTGAGAATAAGCCTCTTAAACCCGGTCAGGAGTACGTCTTCTTCCTAATGGCTGAACTCAATGCCACTGCAGGGGTGAGTTTCTGGTTCAGCTCTGTTGACACATACTTTTTTTTTTTTTGGCAAAGTGGATTTAATACTTTCTCCTAATTTCATTTGCTCTGCTTCAGCTACAGAAATGCATTTTCAACATTACACTTATTTCAATATGATTCTGTGAAGTCACTTCTTCTATCTGCTACATATGTCTCTATGTTTTTTTTTTCTGTTCAGAGGATGTTTGCAACCAGTCCCTACACCGACACTGTGAAAACTCCTGATTTGGTCGTGGACCCTTTGCCAGTAGAAACCGGTGATGGACTCATATGGGTGGTTGGCCCTGTTCTGGCTGTTGTCTTCATAATTTGCATTGTCATCGCCATTCTTCTCTATAAAAAGTGAGTGGGCTTTAGAATACTTACATTTGTCAACACCAAAATCTAAAAATAAAACTGCTCAACATCAAAAGATTGAAAATGGCTTCCAACCTTAGCCTACTTTTCCAGACACTAATATTTTGAATAAGTTGCCAGTTTAGAAATTTCTCTGGAAGAGATTTAACTGCATGTTTTCTCAGCAATGACACTATCAAATAGAATTACAGGCACACATCTGAGTGGATTCCATCCACTGCATTTCTAACTGCGGCTCTTTCTTTCTCTCTTGTTAATTATAGTAAATGTGCTGTAAAATCCTTTTTGTTTTCCTCTTACTCAACAACCTGACAAGACTTGATGGTCATTTGATGTTGAACCAGTATTAGTAACTTGGGGAATTGGGTCATTTGGAGATAATTGCACGATAAGATGCATGATGAAATGGGGGCATATTTTGTATTCATTGCAGCATGACATTTAACCACCCAATAATGTTTTGCATGTAAATGTGAAAGCAGCCTTGTTGTGGGGAGAAAAGGCAGTTGTGGTAAGTGAGCCAGTTGGAGAAAGAAGAGATGAAGAGATTTGTTGCGATGATTTGCAATAAGTAGACCACCAATCTTCTAATCGTGCAGACGTTTTCATTTACACTAATGTTGATTTCAAATTAAACGTATTAATCGTCAATAATATTTTAAATTGATAAGCTTTCAAATCTTCATGGTTTTGCTTGAAAACCCAATAAGCAGTTTATGAACAGGAAAAAAAAAAAGAAGCTAGTTTTACAGTGATGTGTTACATTTAGCTGCAGTGTAAGAGGCGACACCTAAATACCAGGAGAAAACTCTGTGTCACCGAAAGGTGGTAAGGGCCGGTGTGAGCTACTGTCAGATAATCCCTTGCTGTCTGACCTTGCCTTACCTCCGTCTTGGTGGTTAGGGAGAGTAACATCTCTCCTTGGATCTCTCTTTTTTTTCTCTTTCTTCTCTTTCTCTCAACCTCACTTTCCCATCTTCTGCCCCCCCCCCCCCCCCCCCCCCCCCACTCCATCTCTCCCTGGTGAACAGTGTTTCCCGGGTCTGCCCTTGGCCCTGACATTCCCCTTTACTATCTATATCTGCACCTCGTGCACACACATAAACAAACACACGTATTAACAAATGCATGCGCTTACTTGCACATTTCATTGAATACTCACCCATTCTCAGTCACCGACATGCGCGCACACATGCACACGCCTCCTCCAAATGCTGATGAGCGTTATCTCGCCTTTTGCGAGCCCAGCAGTGACCCCTGTGAATTTTAAACTGCTCTCTATTGATTTATCTCTCTTCTTGCCTCCCCTTCTCCCCTTTCTCCTTGTGTGTTGTGTTTTTACCATCTTTATATATTTATTTGGCTCCTATTGCTTTCTCTGGGAACAGCAAACCAGACAGGTAAGGTATAGTCTTACTTAGAGAAACACCATTTTGCAAGAGGTGACAAAATAGCAATAATTTAAAAAAGAAAAAAAAAAAAAAAAAGCCAGCATAGTTAATGATTGAGGGGTAAAGGAGCACACAGCTTCAGTTCTTTCAGGATTTTTGACCTGCTGTATTACCAGTCAGTTGGAGTTGCTCAGTTATTGATGAAAGTGATGGATGTGTTTGGATTAATTACTCAAAACGTATTCTGTTCTTGTTGTTTGTCTGTCCTCTCTGCACGCTGTGTTTTTCTCATACTTTAGCCGCAAAAGGAAAGAGTCGGAGCCTCGCACAAAATGCCTGCTTAACAATGCAGACATTACACCCCACCACCCTACAGACCCTGTGGAGATGAGACGTATAAACTTCCAAACGCCAGGTAAAAGAAAAAAAGCAACCTTATTATTAAACTATGAGGTGCATTATATAAGTATACACAAGCTGCACATTTTACTTCGGAAGATGGCAAAGCTGTAGAAATTCTCTTTTTTATGAAGTTATTTAAACCGTAATGGAAACTGCAGAGAAGCCTGATGTGGCTTTAATATACTGTATAGTATTTCTATTTATATCATAACTTGGAAGGATTTTCAAACATTCTGGACATTTTGTGTCTAATGTATTTGAAATTGTTTTCAACAGCAAAAGTGAAGGTAAATTAGTGACAACACAGAACTGCAGTATTGTTACAAGCTATATATATTCTTATTGTCCCCATTGATACCAAATTATTCATTTACAGCGAGAACCTTTCATGTATGTAAGATAGAACATTAAAATGCTTTTTAAAAGCATATACCTTTGCAAACTGCCATGTACACGCATAAAGCTACACAATGTTACATATGTGCTGCAGTGTTTATGACCTTTGAATGCTCTCATAATTTTGTTTAACATTATTTGACTTCATATCTGCCTGCAGGCCACATTTACCCATTTACCATGTACACATGTAATGATTAACCATTGATGAATTACAAATTGCCGGAAATTATTTCTATTGTTGGACTGGAAATGCCTCAGTTACATGCCAGAAAGTTTCAGTGGATTTGCATACCATCATTCTAGTTGTGAATACTTGCAGTCCTGACCTGATCCTGCAGCAGACTGAGTTATCTCTAACTACATATCTTGATTTATAAACTTTCTGCTGTAATATTAAATCACCCTTTTTTGTACTGTATAAAAAGCAATATCTTTTCTGAGGTGGACATTTCAGATTGAAGTTATCTTTCACCAAGCATTTGACAGAAGACGATAGCCGGCCTTTTGAGAAACATGTACCATCTTACAAATTGCATCTTTTTCTTACCTGCTCCAGCACACCTGCAGAAAAGGAAGGAAATATTAGAGAAGTGGAAAGAAAATGGCACCAAACCCACTTTTTTAGCCTTCCTTTTCCTGTCAGTTTTCTGTTTCCTACCCGAGTTGTCTATCAGCCATCCATCTGTCATCCACGGCCAGTTTCCGCACCATCAAAAGACTCAGATCTTAAAAATAGAGCATTTCTCTTCAGCTACTTTGGGAGCCCCTGCATGCTCAGTTTGTTTCTTTGGGAAAAAAAATAAAACAAATCAACAGCAAAATAACAAAATGTCTTTGCATCAGAAGATATTATAGACATAAAGATCTTTTTATTTTTTCACTGCCCTCATATTTACGGTGATGGTAGCCTTGTAAGTAATTCCATTACAATGCAATGACCATCCTTACCAACTCACCCTTTGACTTCTTTTGCTTTTCACCTTGTCCTCACTTATCCTGCTTTAATAATTACAAAAATCATTTTACAATCTGTTGCTACCTTTTATGTAACATTCACCATTACATGCAGAGACTTCTCTTTATATCTGACAAGTGTTCTCATTCAGCAGCTCTGCCGTTGCTCTGCAGAATTGGGTGCTGTTGTTATCTCTGCACCCTGGGAATTTAATTTGAATGGACATTTTAGCCCAATTAAGTGGGCCGGTGAGCATTTGTGAACATACCCATCAGCTAATAGCGACCATTGTTCAAATGAGCACACTCCCTGTGCAGTTATCCAAGGCTTCTCCAATCCAGCGGAGCATATGCCACATCGGCTCTGTGTGCTCAGTGACCCCTACTGCTGAGGAACACAAAATATGTTTTTGATTGTATTACCAATGTTTGAGTGTGGGTTTTGTTTGCATGTGCGTGCATTTGCAGTAAAGCCCATAGGTGATGTGACGCCTTCACAATGACTTTCCAAAGCTCTCCTTGGGGCTGAGTGTCTAGTTTTGTCATTATCTTCCTTGTTGCCCCAGGTTTAATTGGCAAATGGGTTCAAAGTAATGAATCTGCACAACTCAGAGGATATCTGCACTCTATCTCCAACAAAGCTCTGTCCATTTCCCATTTTCTGTGTGTTTTCTCTGTCCCCCTTCTTATGCAGGTAAAAATCTGGTGAACGAAGAACAATAATTTACCGTGTTTTTTTTATAACAGTCAACTTCCATGTCCAATATAGGATGACGTTAATTGTTCACTTTGATTAGACATAGTTATAAAGCATATCAGAACTCTCTTTGAGTACACAGCCTTTCAAACATGGTCCTTTCTCCACATCCATTTTCTGTTGCAGCTGATGTCCCTTTGAGCACGACACAGATCACCTGAGTTGCTTCCAGCAAGCTGCAACTAAAGCTGTTCATTGTTTTTGGTGTCCATCAAGTTTCTTGTTGCACTTGTTGTGTTCCCAACTTCTTATGGCTAAAATGTAGAGATCAAATCTATATTTTATAGTATAATGGCAAATTAAAAAAAGTCCCTTTTCATCTTACAGCCTAGAAACCTTCCTGAACGGAGCAAAACAAGGAGAAAAAAGAAAAACATTAGCTGAGGGCTGTGTCTCTACAAATAAATACACCAATCAATTGCAGGGATCACAAATAATACTTTCTAGGCACACAATTCAAACATTTTCATGCAGGCTGCTTTGTACCCTTTAAGATACCCCGGATAGCAGCCAGTTGCCTGCATGTATCAGCAACCTACATGTTACAGCAGATTACAGCAGCAGCCATAACAACCGTGCCCTCCTACTCTCGGTTCTGTCGAATTGCACACACTACTCATAAACAGAATCTGACATGCCTGTACCTCCTCCCTGTTGTGATGAATGACGTTTGGAGACTGGGGATCAGAGCACCACCCGCTAGGCTTAATTAGTCATTGTCACAAATCAATTAGGGAGAGGGGGATGTTCAGTGTCTCCATCCCTTTGCTCTCCCTTGAAGCTGCTCGTATGATGTCTTCAGATGTAGACGAAAGGATAAGTTACTTAAAACTTAGGACTGTCACAAACATTCTAGTTTATTTTTTCTTTTTTTTTTTTTCTTTCTTATGTTTTTTTGGAACTGAAAATAATGGCTT
The DNA here is from genome assembly GCF_933228915.1 of Telmatherina bonti. Classification (NCBI taxonomy): domain Eukaryota; kingdom Metazoa; phylum Chordata; class Actinopteri; order Atheriniformes; family Telmatherinidae; genus Telmatherina; species Telmatherina bonti. The sequence continues at coordinate 17,543,369 of NC_136626.1, forward strand.
AGTAATATTAATAATGGATTTTGCTACATTAGAGAAAACTTTTATTTAACGTTTTGTTTTGTTTTTTAAATTGAGCCCCTTAATCATGTATAAGTTACCTTCATTGTTTCACAAATACCATGTGCCAGGAGCAAAGTATAATACATGATGTCATGACTTATTGAAGCAACTATGTTGAGCTGATTTGAGAATTAGCTTAACCTTGCAACATCCAAATAACTTTTATTCTTGATTAATCTCTTAGCCACATGTGCAGTTAATGTAGTCACTTGAGTGTTTAAACACTTTAAAAGACCCAGCATAACACCCACTAGTTGTAGCCTCCGAGGACCTCTCCTTGAGAGGAGATAAGAGTTTCAGCCATCACCGCGCTCTTCTGAGCTCTTACAGAGCCATCATCTTCTGGCTCCACAGCTGTCAGCCAAGAATGCCGACACTTTTCCACACCTTTCACTCTCAGAACTTCAGCACCACGCAACAGACAAAGAAACCTTTCAGAGTCAGTTTCACCAGCTAACATAAGCTGCTTCTTCCCTTTCCTGTTTCTTTTGCAGTCCTCTTCCAATAGCTCAGGCAGAGCAAATCAATTCTCTTATCCCTCATCTCTATATCTGTTGATATTGAGTTTGGCAGAAGGGTAGGCATTGCTCGAACCCACGGGCAACCAGTTTGTTTGTTGCACTGGTATAAACTGGTAGACGAGTAGCTCTGGTCAACTCTAAAAATGTTTGTCTGACTTTTTTCATATCTGCGGTAACAAAATCTCTGTTCATTACCATAATTCAGGCCGCCCTGTTGAAGACCTGGGTGACCCAGGTGTAATATTTTATTTTCAGAGAATTGTAATGTTGCTTTTATGCTTGACTCCATGACATTTTTTACTTTGTACATTTTATATTTTCTTTTTCCATATCCTCTTCTGTTGCATAATGGCCTTTTAAAACCATTGTGTCCTATGTTTGCTGTTCTTTACAGATTCTGGTCTAAGCAGTCCTCAGAGTGAAGCAGATTTTGACTATGAAAGTTAGTCTCTGCATTTAGAATTTGTGCTTCAGCTTTCTTTATTTTTATACTATATATACATATATATGTGTGTATTTTTTGTGAGTGTCTTCCTTTTTGTTTTTTGTTTGTTTGTTTGTTTTAGATCTGCTTGCTTCATTTTTCAAATCCATAACTTGCACATGATACAGCAATGTTAAGCACTAATGATGTTGGTTCACTACACTGTGTTTTTTTTAATTATTTTTTCTTTATTTGGATGCCAGTCACAATATTCACTTGGGCTGTTGGCTGTGCATTAATCCACCATGCATAAATAACATGTAGAATCGCTTCTGCTGATGTATAGATGCTTTGAAAGTTTTTTTCTTTTTTCAGCAAGAGTACAATCTGTGTCACTCCTCTTTCTCAGTTCCTTGTTCTCCCTTTTTCTTCCTCCTCTTTCACCACCACTGCTCCATTTCCATTCTGAACCAACGGGGTCTTTTCTGTGCTCAGAGATAACAAGTAGAATTAATTAAAGCAGTGCCAAACAATGGCTCAACATTTGATCACCCTCCTCTCTTTCCAAAAGAATCATCCGGGAGAAAAGCATACTTCTGATTTTTTTCTCTTTCCCCCCCTTTATTTTCTTTGCTTACCCACAGATAGACTTCTTCCCTTTTAAATGAAAATATGCAACATCAGAAATAGGCTTTTGGAAAACTGGCTTGGCTTATCAAAAAGAATCGTTTCTTTTCTCAGGCACATCAACTGCGGATGGGGAGATTGGAAATGTGTAATTAGATGCTAGTTTGTTTTTCTGTGTTCACTGATCATGTTGATTGCAGAGAAAAATGGAAGCATGGTTAGGAAAAATGTGCATCGAGGGAAGGGTTGTGCAAAAGAGGAGGATGAGACTGTTAGAGTTTGTGTAGAGAATAACTCTTTGGTTGACTTTGTGCAGCTACAGAACATTTTTGGAAACTGTTTTTTTTTTTTTTACTGTCTACTTTCAGTGTAAGTAAGTAAATAAATAGTAGAAGTCATATTTCTTTCAGATCATTGGATTTTAAAGCTCAAATAGTTGATTGAGAAACAGATGGATTTTGATGTGAGGTGGAACTGTGTCAGTTCATATTCTGATAAAAATTACTGGACTAAAACATATTAAATCTCCTCACATGTCTTATGTTTTATCCTTCTATTAAACTTCAAGGCAATAAATAACAGCCTTGTCCACTGACGGTGCATAATGGTTATTTAGAGGCTCTACATATGCAAACACTTTTATATGATGCTACTTTGACATGTAGACAGAAATATGATCAATAAACCAAACAAATCTTATTACTCATGTTTCTGTCTACAAACTGCACAAATATTCATCCTCGAACTTTCTATACCGGCTTTTTCTTATAGAAGTATGGACCCCTCATTTGCATACCCATTTACTTGTTCCGCTCCTGGTTTTTGATACCTTTTCCCTTTGAATTTGAGGCCAGAAAAACCTGGCAACTGACTTTAACTAGCAATTTGTGCCATCCCTCTTCAAGTCCATCCCAATCATTTTTTACATTTATGAATGTCTCAACCTGAAGAGGTGACACTGCCATCTTTAGGCTTTGTAAGCACATACACAAACTTAAGTAAATATATGATGCCTGATATTACTTTACAAGGTGTTTTTGAATCAAGCTATGAACACGCAAAGCTTCTAGGCTGTAAAAACAAAGAAATCTAATTTGTCAAAACCTTTAATCACTAAAATCACTTTTAGAATTGACTCACTATTGCCCATCAAGAAGGGCAGGTGGGTGTGTGCTATGACTCTTGTCGAGCACTATGTTAATATGATATGTCTGTTCATGTCCAGAGGATCACACAGCATCCAGTGTCATCTCTGTTCATCTCATTTACAGTATGCTTTGTAATCCTCATGTAATTGAGCTCTGCATTGTTCTCTGAGTGTAAAATAAATTACCATCACTAATGAAGACTGTCAGTACAGAATTGGACTCCTCTTAAGTGCAACAAAGCAACCAAAACATGGGTGACCCCCTGTGACATTGCAAGGATATTAAGCACCATCAGTGAAGGAGAATTAAGGATGCTTAATGTGATTATGCCGATTTGCATGGCCAATTAAGCCAGGGTAACTATTTTTGTGAGGGGATGTCAGGATTTAGTTGACTTTTGACCTCAATACTCGACAGGAAAAGAAGCCCCTAACTACAAATATAAAAGTGTTCTGTATTGCCGGGCTGCATGCTAGGACAGAGCCACGATCCATGGCTGTTCCATATTCTATTACATGGCCTCAGCTTTATGCTACTAAATGGATTAGTGACTGGAGTGCACAGCAGTGCTGATAATATTATGGCAGAAGCAACACAATATTCAGTGACTAGAAGAGTAAACCCAAAGGGTGAGAAAAAAAAAAGTGAAAAGCATGTACTTGGGAGAGCTCATTCTAGGATTTGGAAGAAGTACGTGTTGAACTGAGAGTGTTTATTTGTGATTCTGCAAGGTAAAGGATATTTATCTTGGCACTTGTGTTCATTGGTTTGAGGAAACCATGACCTGAAGGAAAAGATATCTTGTTTGCTCTGCACAAGCTGGCTGGAATGGAGCAGCTCACTCTGTCACTCAATATCACTCACATTTCTAAATGTCTGATCCCCATCCCGCTCACGTTCCCTCCTATAAGCCCCCAGGTCAGGGCTCGATTAGAAAATACACAGGCAATGGTCAATAATAAGTTCAAATCAAGATCATAACTTTTTATTTGTACTTTTGTTCTTGTAAAAAAAAAAAAAAAAAAGTTAGATGTTTTTAATCTTTGTGATGTCTTTTGGCTAAAACATAAGTGTTAGGTAAATGTGTCTCAACTTTTTTTTTTCTTGCTCTAAAATGATATTATACCGACAAGTGATTGGTATTGAATTCTTTTGTATATTTTGTTTTTCTTGCCAGCAGTTACAGTGAATGCAGATATTACCTTTGATTGTCTTCAAAGCACAAAGGATTTTTGTTAACAGGCTGATTGAAAGAGTAAAAATTGTCTTTGGTGTTTCTTGTCTTTGATCTCTCCATGAAAACCTACTATTTTTCATCGTGTGTCATTTTAAACTAATTCCCCAAGCTATGTTTGAGTCATAATTGGCTACAGTCTCCTTGTTTCTGTTTGCCCATTTATCCATCAGCAGCTTCATATTTGACTAAATTAATGTATTTTTCATTGTGCGTGTAGCGTCTTTTGGAAAAATCATCGATCAGCTCTTGTCCACAAACATAATTTTTTTTTGAGCTCTGGCCTGGTCCACTCAAGAAACTGTAACATCACAAGTAAATGCACTTTTATGTTTGACGTTGATCATGTTGTGCTCAAGCTTTCCCATCACTAAAACCCAACCGTCTATGTTGTGTAAGCAAGAATTCTTCACCATTATATATGTGTTATATCTTTTAAAGTTTTGAACTAAAGTCCCCACCATTGTGCTAATGAACTGTTTTTCCTTTCCTTTCCCATGTGGAATTCCCATGTCTATTTTCTGGCGAACAGGTATGATGAATCATCCTCCTATCCCTATCTCCGAGCTGGCTGAACACACAGAACTTCTCAAGGCTAATGACAACCTCAAACTCTCCCAGGAATATGAGGTGAGTGGGCCCAAGGTTCAAAGGGCGGAGAGTATTGATTTTTACCTGATTGTGTTTTTGCTGGAAAACGACAAGGGAGTTTCTACGCTTATGTTATGGAACCATTTTTTTTTCTTTTATGCCTTGTAGTCTTGTTAGTTGGCTGACCTGCAGCTGGCTGTACGCAGCAATAAATGAATATCAACTGTTCTGATCTGCATATTTCTTCAACATAGTAATGAGGGACAATTGCCAATACATCTGGTCTTACATGTGAGATATGTCTGAGAACAGAAGCTTAATGTTCATTTAAAAAAAGAAAGAAAAAAGTCACGTTGCAATACCGAGTTAAAGCAACACAGAGGGAGACCAGGAAAACTAAAAATTGGAGGCTGAGCCATCTCGAACATTTTCATTGAAAAAAATATAATGACTCGCTCAATAAGGGGATAACTAAGTGGTTTGAAATTCCTCACATACTCCAATGAACTTAGACTAAAGATTTTCTATCTCCTAAAATAGAGATATAGGCTGTTGTCTTACGCAGACCTCCTCTCTGGCAGCCAGGCTTTAAGTGTGTGTGTATGTGTGTGTAGAGAGAGAGAGAGAGAGGCTAACTGCGCTGCCTGAGCTGTGAGACTGCAGCGGTTATAAATGACACCAGAGTTGATTAGAAATCAGGAGCGCTGAATCAGCTCTCGTTTGCATACAAGCAATATGCCCTACTCGCCATCCTTAAATCACCGAGTCTGTCGCTACACGCCAGCCTAAAGTAGGAAGTGGGTTCACCAGCATAGATTGCCGTTATCATGCCTGCTGGTGGATGTTGGTGGATAATGACTTCTCATAGCAATCCAGTATTTCTTGGATATCTATTATTCATAAATGCACATCCGGGCTGTATACCTAACAGACAAGCTTGTTCCATCCAGTGAGACAAGATACGTGATGCCAAAGTTGACGCCACAACTTCTAATTACTTGGCGCCATGAGAGTCCTAAACCACCCGCTCATCTCTTTCTTTTTCTCTCTGTCTGCCTGCCCCCTCACAGAACCCCCCCCCCCGCCCAAGGAGAAATAGATGACCAAATTAAATAGAGAAGTGTAATTTTAATTTTGTTATTTTCTTGATGAATGGCTGCTGGTCCCGGCGTCCCTGCTTGCCAAGCGCAGCTTTACAGAGCTTTGACTGATTGGTTTTTAGTCAGGCGGGATGTAAGAGAGGAGGGAGAAATGGAGGGAAGAGTGGAGAGAGAAGAGAGATGAGGTGGAGAGGCTTGGTTAATGATGAGGACTCAGTGTGAGGAGAGAGAGGAGGGCCTCACAGCAGGCAAATGGGGATGAGGAGGAGATAATCTGATGCACAAATAGTAATGAAAAGGCAACTGCACTTCACCTGATGATAGTGAAGACACTTCTCTCGTACCAAGAAGCGAGGAGCTGCAGCAGGCAACACAAGCCCCGGCTCTCGGGTCATAAGGAACAGGGAGACATTACAAGATTTATTACTTGGATGTTTTTTTTAAAACACTTTTACAGGCAGTCGCACCTCCAGAATAAGTATTTGATATCTATTGTATTTGTTTTTTTATTATTATTATTTGGTTAAAAAGAAAGTATTAATGAAATTTACACATATATCATTTTTAAATTCTAAAATAAAAATTGTTTCAGGAATGTGACCCCAATCTTCATATGCACACACGCACATACATAACACAGTGAGGCTAAAGCTAATCTAGGAAGCAAGGGAAAAATAGCAGGAGCGAAGTTTGAGGACTGTTAAATAGAGAGGGGATTTAAGCATCAGAGATTAGATGAAGAATAGGATAAAAAAAAGAAGAGCAAAAAAAAAAAAAATGGAAGACTTTGAAGATGAGCAGATCAAGATAAGGAAAATGGGGACAAAAGAAAATAGAGGGCAGAGGGAAAGGAAGAAAATAGGTGAGGCTAAAACAGAGGGAGTGTGTTCCTGTAAAGTTTACATACAGATTGAATTTTTAGAGTGGGTTGCGGATCCAGGCTTTAGTCTCTGCCGTTCCTATGGCTACGACTGAAAGCATCGTTCAAAGCGCCACACCAGCTGAGCAGCAGATGCCAGACCAAAGCTGTTCTAATGAAATCGTGAAATGCTTAAACATCCTGAAAGGGGCCATGAATTGTTCTTAATTTGTTGAAGCCTGCTGAATAACAAAGTGCTTGTGCTACACTGGCCGTAGCATTTAAATAGATCAACGATTTTACTTCGAAAGAAAAGAAAAGTTGTCTTCTCAATCTCTTTCCTCTTCTTTCTGACATTAAGGTTGTATTGTTGAAGCTCAGCTCCACTCAACGCTCCTCTGATTGCTTCTTTATGTGTGCATGTTGTGACTGTCTCTGCCTCCCATCAGTCTATTGATCCAGGCCAGCAGTTCACCTGGGAGCACTCCAACCTGGAGGTGAACAAACCCAAAAATCGTTACGCCAACGTCATCGCCTACGACCATTCCCGTGTCATCCTGGCTCCCATCGAGGGTAAGGCTTACTCGCACATTCTCCACTCTCACCTGAACCTGTGAAATGAACTCCAGGTTATTGGCTTCTTCATTCATGTTCGATGTCAAGAATGAAGACACTGACTGTGGAAGAACACTGAATTATAGCCAAAAAGAAAATGAGCTACAAGTGAGAGCTGGTATTAAAGGCTCAATCAGTAGATATATCGAATCAAAGAACTGAGGACTTGTTTCTTTTCAGCGTGCTTTGTAGCAGCTTAGCAGTTTACGCAAGTGAACTATTTTGGGAGTGGGGCTAGGACTTGTTTCAGCTCATCACTGTGTCCAGCACTCACATCTCACACTCTAAGGGATCCAGGTCCCATTTGTCTCATCAGATCTTCCCACTTGCGTTTGACTTCTCTCTAACTATCCATAGGCACTAAGTGCTCTGAATCTTAGAGCCAGAAAATCTCTTCCTCTGACTCTTAAATCTTAAGGGACAATGTCAGAGATAGTCACCCTTCACCACTAACATTGTTCTGGCTTTGCATCACCAGAAAGAGCTCTGAAATCTTCACAGTAATGCCAAACTCAGTACTCAAGAGTCCTTCCCTTTTGTGTGAGCTAACTGCTCAGACTGGTTTTCCACATCTCGCAGTAGTCAGGCCAATTTTGCAGTGCCACAACATGCACAGCAAAATTATCCCAGGAAGAAAAAACCCACCTCGTCCATAAATACATAAATTAATCAAGTCTGAAATTTCTATTTTACACTGCAGTGATTTTGCTATTAGTCGCAGCAGTAGAACAATTCATGCACACCACCATTCTCTGTTCACTTAGCTATGACTAAAGCCAAGGCACCACAGTCAGTGTGGTACAACGTGGTATCCGTTTTAATTACATTTTTCTCTTTTCTGCTTACTTCTTTTTTTTTGTTTTTTTGTGGTTTTTTTTGCTCCTCTCACTCAGAGTTTCTTTATCTTGCCCCTCTTCTCCATCCTTGCTGTTGTCCTCACTGAGTCTGAACTCTCAAATCAGCCCAGTCAAGTGTTTTATTGTTTGCTGCTTAAGTGTCAGTCAAAGAGACGTGACTCTTCAGCACAGTTGCCGTCACACTGCAATCCTGTTTCAGAGGCAGGGACACTAGGAGTTGTCTTAACAAAGATGGGTGATGTCTTGTCTTATCACCCTCAGCTCCTCGGTGTTCGACAAACTCTAATCACAAGATTATCTCGTTTGGGCCCGAGCCTTTCTTCTACAACAAGTTGAAACATCTGAGCCTGTTGTCATTTTAAACTCATTTTAAGGCCATCTTGATAGTTTAGTGAGACGCAATCTGTAGATGGAGTATTTTGCTCGGGCTTACAAGTTAAATGTTGCACATCTTTTTACACAGCAAAGCAGAGCAAGAGGGGGGTTGTTACGGTTAGATTTAGTAGGACCAGAGTGGCTTAAAGCGTGGCAGCACCCTAAGAGGGATGGGATGTGTTGTCATGGCTGAGTGGCTGATTTACTTTTCACAATCCTGATCTTCACACACACACACACACACACACACACACACACTCCACCTGCAATGGTGGTAAAGCAGATGCAGGCTTCCTATTTGTATCTACAGGAGGACAGAGGTGGAAAAAATATTGTACAGGAGCAGCTCAAAAGTAGGCAGGTGTTTGAAATAAAGCTGTACACTTTCTTTTAAAATGTGCTATTTTTTTCTGTTTTTGTTTATGTACCTTTACTATAAAACCTGTGTTAATGTGTGTGGAAACTGGGAATTATTAAGGTGGTTGATACAACATAAAAGAGGTGTAAAATATTGACAAAGTTTGAAAAATGAAGCAGGGAATGTGCTACAAGATCATGCTGAATTTTTTTAAACCTCATTTTCATGTGCCTCTCTGGATGTAGGTATAACAGGTAGCGACTACATCAACGCCAACTACATCGATGGATACAGGAAGCAGAACGCCTACATAGCCACGCAGGGTCCCTTACCAGAGACGTTTGGGGACTTTTGGAGGATGGTGTGGGAACAAAGAGCAGCCACTGTAGTCATGATGACCAAGCTGGAAGAGAAGTCACGGGTAAGTCTGCTCAAGCTGGTTTTTTTGTTTGTTTTTTTTTTTAGGCTGATGCCCTGGACCGCTTTCATTCATTTTTAATAATAAACTGATCAATCGAATCACTTCTTTACAAAACAAAACACAAACAGCAGCCGACAACGACGTAGCTCCACATTGATTTAAAAGCTTCACACACCTACTCCACTGCTAGGTAATCAGACTTCATTTTCTGAAGACTGATTTCTTCTAGAGGACTGCAGAAACTGAAGGGAAATCACAAGGGTGGGTGATAAAACAGAGTTAAATCAAAGACAGTCTACCTGTGCACATCTGAGTAGTTCAGTTCCAGTGGGAGTATCTTTGTATACTTGGCTCTGGTTTTTTTTCTACATTTGCGGTGGAAACAAGCTCCTGCATGTTCCTGACAGCCATGGTAATGTAGCAATTTATTATAACTGCAAAATTCGAGAAAGCATCATTGTAATCAACAGAATATGCCAGCATATTCACAGCATCTGTAGCCAGAAAATCCCCTTTAACACCTTTGGTGGAGGAAGTCTTGAGGAAAAATGATCTGGAGATAGTCTGAAGTTGTATGTTTAGTATCTGCACTTATCAAGCAGGTCAGTTGAAACTTTAAAGTTGAAAGATTAGCATTTGTCATCGCACATTAAGATATTTCGCTGTAAACAAAGTTGTTAAGCTTAACGATGCCTCAGTCAGCGCAACATTAGAATTCTACTAACACATTTAGGCATTATTGATGATAACCCTGCAATGCAATGCATAATAAATAAGCATCCAAATATCTGATTCGTACATTTTAATTAGGACGTTTTGCTGCTTTACGCTCTTCCCTCTAATATGATTTTAAGGCGTCAAACTGTGATGAACTGTTCGCACTGTGTCGCAGTCCACTGCGACACAGTGGACTGAAACTTCCTTAGAAAAGGAAGCAAATGCTCGTTCTATCACTGCTACTGAATCTACAGTGATGATATCCTGTTCGGAGGAGGCGTGGACTTGTCTAGATGTCAAAAAGCCAAGTGCAATGTTTCAACCTGTCAACTCAAACCCTTGTCAACATCAAGCTCACTCACCCCAGGTGTCTCCACTTATTCTGCTTCCTTCTATCGTTTTCTCAATTGTTTACCTATCCTCTGTCCCGACATGTGCATTCCACTGCTGTCAAACGTGATCAGGATTAGCGGGCAGTGGAACTTGAGTGTCAGTTTGAGCAGGAAATGGGAGAGAAAGCTGGAGAGCAGCACGTCTCCCTCACTAGCTGTCACATCTCATCAGATGTCCGCTGGGGCATCACACCCCAAACTGAATGAATGTTTATTAGATAGGCTGCTTGAGGGAGGAGCAGGTGGTAAGCTTCCAGAAGCACAAAGAATTTAAAAATGCTAAAAAAAAAATGCTTCCAGTCATAATATTAAATCTGAGAGTTGATCTAAAACTCATCCTCTATTGACGAAGCTTTGAGTTGAATGCTAAAGTCAGAAATGCTACCAGAAGTCATGTTGTGCAGTGGTATTGCTCCTACATGTGTTTTACATACAATTTGAATAGTTTTTTCTCTTTTAGAATGAAAGAGGGAAAGGGATGAGCAAGATTTGTAAGACTGGTCCCATTAAGCTATAAGAAAACAGTTGTTGTGACAGTCACATCTGTTCATTTATATGTGATTGTTTACTTAGATGTGACTTGGGGGAAGCTGTTCTGTTGTTTCTTCAGTTCTGCCTGGTGTTTCAATCCACAGGAGGGTTTCCTTTCTGAACTGTGTGAGCGTGCTTCATTTGTGTTGCCACTCTACTCCGTTCATTTTGTGTGATGTTGACAATTAGTGGAGAGATTATTTAATAGAATGTGACATATTGAAGCAAACACCTCCGTCTGCTGCCCTGCTTACTTCCCCTATTTTTTTTCCCAGATTAAATGTGACCAGTATTGGCCCAGTCGTGGTACAGAAACCTACGGTATGACCCAAGTAACCCTGCTGGATACCATAGAATTGGCCACTTTCTGTGTCCGCACTTTCTCCCTGCACAAGGTAATGTGATTTCTCTCTCTTACAGGCATGCATAGTGTGGTAGTAGACTTGTTATCATACACACGTTGCATTCAGAATCAGCTCCTATTGTCGCTCTCCACTTTTTTCAGGTTTTTCAGCCATATTTAAAAATAACAACGAGGGCGTAAAGAATATTTGCAAGGGAATTATGATTTTAGTATGTTGAAGCAAATACCAGATATTTATTACCGTGCCGGGTAAGTCGAAAAAAAAATGTTGCTATCCAGTTCTTGAATAGAGAGATGGATCTCAGAGAACACCTTGTAAAAAATACAAAGCCAATGTCTACAAAAGCATCAACAATAATGCTCTAAAGCTTAGCCCATTTATCCATTCAGTGCAAACAAAACACAAGAGTAACCCTTTGTCTCTGATGCCCTTCCAGTCAAAGCTCTTTTACCTTCTTCAGCTCTGTCTCCCCTCAATAGATCATCTGTTTATGTGCATCTGCCAAATTGGAGCACTTAGGTAAAGTGAGCAGAAGAGAAACTCAATATACATAATTGGCAGACTGCACTCATGCTTGTGTGTGTGTGTGTGTGTGTGTGCACAGCCTCATACGCCCACACAAATTCAAACTCTGAAACACACTGCCAGATGCATCGTGTCCCCACATGCCAGCAAGTTCTCAAACATGAATAACACACTAGCATGCTCTTAACTGCACACTGAGACAAAGTAGATAAAACAGTGTACAGAAAGAAAATGCTAGAATGTGCACAGTGCGCGTGTGCAGAAACTTACAGATAAACTGTTGGAAGATGGGAACACTTCACTTGAAACTTTATATATTTCCAGAATTTTCCTCAGTACCAGATAGCACCAGGGAAAGGACATGGTTGGCTTTTGAGCCGGTTCCTATGCAGAACGATGAATGCCAAAGCCAGCCGGTGACGGTAAAGATAGCAGCGTGTCAGCAATCATGGCGCTTTATAGCTGGCTGCTTGACATTCGGGCCCGTTTACATTCTGCCACTCTGAGCCTCTATCAAACCCACCGATATGACTCTCTCTCTCTATTTGCCCTCTCCTTTTCCCATATAATATTGAACCAATGCCATGATTTCTCCCTGCACTGTTCTCACTTCACAGGATGTTTTATATATGAGGTAGCAGATGCACTGCAGGCAGAAGAAAGGAAACTACACGTACAGAGCATCCTCAAAGCTGGGATGCCGTGCTGTTCTATATGTTCATATGTACTACAGTTATGCAGTGCTGCGAGTCCACAAAGTTTCCCCCACAAGAAAATTCATTTTAAAGAAAAACCAGAAGCCAGGAACTAGTCGTGTCCTTGCAGTCTGCTTGACTGCAGAAAGCGGGAATGTCCAAAATAAAATAAACTCTACTAAAACAAAGAACATAGGAACTAGGTCAGTTTGCTTTTAATTATCACGCTCAGTTATTCATTTATTCAGTAAGGAAAATTTTCCCTCTGTAAGGAAGGCAGAAGCAACCGCAGTGAAATGCAAACATTCCCTCCATTAGCGGATCTTTTGTGAGTAAAGAGAGGAGAAAAGAGTGGAAAGATCTAAGGGGAAGTTTTTTTTTCATTCTTCTTATCCTTTTGCTGCCAAGAAAAACTTTCTCTGGATCCAACCTTCTTGTTGTTGTTGTTGTTGTTGTTGTTGTTGTTGTTGTTGTGCTTCAGGAGAGGAACTGAAAATGCAATGACCTGAACAGTGATATTTCATAAAAAATATAAATCGCATGCATGAATAAGTCATTGCTTATGTAAAATCACCTTCCTGTTTGCCTTTTCGAATGAGTTTTGTCATTTAGGAAATCATACGACAGCCGGGCCTCTGGTCAGGGCTCAGTTGGCAGATTAGCTGAAGGCATATGTTAATAGCTATAGAGTAAATGAAAGCAGCAATAAAAAAAAATCTCATATTCTTTTTACAGACTTCAGTCAGAGCAAACAACCTCACTTCAGGATATATTTCCTTTTTTTTTCATCAGTGGTTTAAGCCAGAAGGCCTGTCAGTTCAAAAACAACAATCAAACCATTGTATCCAACTTATTTCTTTCCAGAATGGCTCAAGTGAGAAGCGGGAAGTTCGTCAGTTCCAGTTCACAGCGTGGCCTGATCATGGTGTGCCAGAGTACCCAACCCCTTTCCTGGCCTTCCTCCGTAGAGTGAAGACTTGCAACCCGCCTGATGCCGGACCCATCATCGCTCACTGCAGGTCATTAGTCATTTTACGTTGTCGACTTAGACACAGTAGTTCATTTTTCCTTGCGATCCACGGAAATAGTTGTGCTTTAAGGGACATTTGGAGTGGCGCAGACGTTGATATGACATCAGGGCCAACAAATAGATAAACTCAACACAGAGAAGGTTACTTGGATTTCTTTCTTTTTTTACATGACCTATGTATATTTTCGCCTTGATATTGGTGTCATCATTCTCTGCAGGCAGCCTTTGTCCCTGCCGTTTTCCCCACCTTTCACTTTTATTTCTCTTTCTGCCAAATTCCTCCCAGTAATCCCTTCCCATATTTCCTCCTTCTCCCTTTTCACTCCTTTAGCTCTGCTTTTTTATACTAGCAATATTTCTCAAATGGCTTATTCAAATTGAAACCTTCCTTTTTTGTCAGAATAAGAAGACTTCGGCGGGTCCAAAGCACTACACAGTAATGCTGAAATTTGACAGCTTGCCATGCTGAGTCTCTGTCTCTGTCCTCTTGTTGTTCTATTTGTCATCTTATATTCTTTCTGTATTCCCTCCGTACAGATCATATCGTGATTCACAGTGTGTGTCTTTGCTTTTTCCTTTTTACTCAATTATTAACACTGTAACATCAGAGAAAACAATACTGGGAATACCATTTATAATCTCACAGGATTTTTCCTATCAGTTATTATTTGCATTACATTATTTGGCACCCAACACAATTAGTATATTATGCTACATACTGAAGAACAGGGGAAAAAAATTCACGTCTTTTATTTCTTTTCTTCCCATTTCAGTGCTGGTGTTGGCCGAACAGGCTGCTTTATAGTAATCGATGCCATGCTGGAGCGGATCAAGCACGAGAAGACAGTCGACATTTATGGCCATGTGACACTGATGCGTTCACAGCGGAACTACATGGTGCAGACGGAGGACCAGTACAGCTTCATTCATGATGCGCTGCTGGAGGCAGTTGCCTGTGGAAACACTGAAGTGGCTGCCCGGAGCCTGTATTCCTACATCCAGAAGCTAGCCCAGGTGGAGAGCGGCGAGCATGTCACTGGCATGGAGCTAGAGTTCAAGGTACAGGAAATGAAAAATGATCTTTGTAGCCTGGAAGTCACGTTTACAATATGTTTAAACGCCATCACCTCTTTCTGTGATGACTACCACTTGACTCTAACATGGAAATGTTATGGCAGCCTGTTTTTAGTTTTTCTGAATGTGGTTTTTAACCAGCAGCTGAAGGAGATTAGAAGATATGACAAAACGCATACTAAACCAGTTAGGATATTACTTTGAATATGACATTCTCATGTAAGATGCATTTTCTGGTCAACCTAGCCAGAGTAAGGTCATATTCAAAGTAAGCAGTAACTGAATTATGGTATGTGCACATCGATACTGGTCACATTATGCAAACATGTGTATAGCTTAATTGCACCTATACTGAGATTGTGGTGCAAGACATACTGCTCCTTTACCAATATGCTCTAAGCTTTGCACATAACTGACCCTCTTATTACGGATTTTGTGCTAATTTTTTTAAAACACTGTTGTTTGTTTGGGGTTTCCTTACGTTGATGGTGTTGGGTTTTTTTTCTCAAAAGATTTGGCAACAGCTGCTGAGCTCAGTGCAGAACAGAAAGGATATAGCCCAAAATGAGGAAAAAAAAAAGATTAGAAACCTGATTAAGTTGAGGTTCCATGTTTCAGTAATATAAATATAAATAAGACGTTGAAAGGTACAAACATTACAGTTGTTTTTTACAACATTAAACAAACTATTACTCTGGGATGTTGAAGCAGGAATAAAAATGGAATACTCTAAATTTAACTTCTGAATACATAGTTTGAATATTCTCCTATCCTGACATACTGCTCTGCAAGGACATATAGCTAACCACTGCTAACTGCCAGTCATTGGGGAAACTGGGAAATAACATTTCAGTCAGTCGTGAATGGGTTTTTTAGCAAATCCTCAAACACAACTTTACAAAAACATAATTTGTCTGAGACAGATGCCTGGTGGATGTCGCTGTTATCAAAGCCTGATACAGATGAAACGGCAACACAGTACAGGCTTACAGAAGTCGTTTCACATAGAGACACTTCTTTTGAAGATGTAATACCTTTCAGTAGCAGATAAGTATTAAATCTTACTTTACAATGCAGCCCTGTGAGTTTGTAGAAACTGTCGAGGTAATAGGATCCCAGGTGAACTATAAACAGGTCTCATTTACTTTCTAAATAATTTAATTACTTGCATACACAGAATGTGGATTATTATAATCATTGTTTTTTTTTCCAGAGCCCTTCTATTTAAAATGGCAATGTTGAAGGCCTTCACTATACTCATTTTGGAGGATTTGGAATCATGTGCCTAAACAAAGAAACTGAGCTTAATCCCACAGGCATTATTTAAATTACTTTTCGCTGAGGGTAGCACAGATCTGAGAAAGGATGCATCCTTTTAGAAATTAATGACAAGGCAGGGTGTGAGAATGGACCGCAATGCAAAGTGTATATAAAACATTTAAATAGATATCTAGTTAAAAAATCTCAACAGTCATCAGCTCATAAACACACCCCAGCTCTGTGCTGCAGACACCGTCTTGTGACCTTGAATTGCACACACTCTTACTCTTAAATCATCATTCATCTTCCCATTGCTATTCATCAGCACAGCCCCCTGCCAAGAAACAATAATAGTACTGGTGTGTTTCAACCTTTTTTTTTTTTTTTTTTTTTTTTTTTAACTCACTGGCGTACAGCAGTGAAGGAATCTCTGTTGCTATTTGTAACAAGGATAATGCTGAGCTGGCGTCAGGAGTCGAACTGGGATTAATAACGTCCACAGTACCGTCGGGATAGAGGAGTAAACTTTGTGTGAAGAAGGGTGGGAGAGCTAAGTAATTAATACTTGATGATGACAAATGGAGGTGGATGGCAGGGCAAGTGGAGGGAGGAACGTTTGGCTAATGAACAAAGGGACGACTATATGCTAACTTGGAGGTAAAGGGAGTAATTCCACAGGCCACTATAAAATAGGAATGGGCAAGATGGCTCTCAGGTTGGATGCAGCATAATTCACAGTTAATTCATGACTGGAGGAATTTTTGCCAGGCTACAGCAGAAAGAAAGACTCCAGTCAAAGGATTCACAGCAAGGCTGGCAGACAGTTACTGTCTTGCATATTGTATGTGCCTGAATAACAAGCATGTTCATCAAAAATATTAATGTGTTCGCAAAACATACTTAGCAAAATTCAGTACATGACTTACAACGCAAACAAACTAGAAAAAAAAAAAAAAACGCTACCAGGCTTCTGGGATCCATTTCTAATTAAATAGCAAAGGAATTATTTGGATTTCAACAGTAGAGTTTTAATTAGGATCCAAACGAGAAGGCAGAAGTCCTTGTTCGTTTTAACCAAAAAAAAATGAACGTGATCATTTCCAAGAAATTCACATCAGCCTAATTATTGTAAAGAAGCACAGAATTCTGAGAATGTGAAAACAAAATAATAATTACTAATATTTTTCTTCCACAAACTGAGACAGTTTCATGAGGACTTAACAAACGTCTGCGACGTCTTGGTCAAAGTACAACGGAAAGACATTAGACCCTGAAAAAATTCAATTAATCCCAGAGTCTTTCCATTCCCCTGTGTTTGGGCTAAGTTTTAAACACTAGCTGCTGTGTTTGCGGGCTACTTTTTGTTGAAGTTAACTGTCCTCAATCACAAGTTAGGAAATTAGAGCTGCCTATTAAAAGTCAGATTTTGAACAGTATGTAGAACAGTACAGGTAACTATACTGGATCCTTTCTTATATAATTGCTGATAAAGACTTTCTTAGAGCCAGAGCAGAAGAGCTTTGACTTCCTTTTTCTGAGCTACAGTGAATGCAGCATGATTTGAACATGAAAGTGGGTGGTAGTGCAGACATGACATTCAAGTCTACTGTCATCACAACCAGTCTTATGATATGTTCAGTTCAGGGGGTTCCAGATAAAAGTAGTCTTGGGTTGATAGTGACCTCAGACACTCAGATGTTTACACTTAAATACAGAAAAGATGTTACACAGTATGTCCCCTCAACACCGACTTGGCAAGTTTGTTTATTTTTTAACATGGTGACATCCAAGGTCTAAGCAAACTGTTAAAAAGCAAATGGGGGGGGTTAAGTTAAAAGCATGACAGATCCACAGCTGGAGAGTTATTTTTCTGAAGTTGTTCGCACTGACCTCGTCACTCCACAAGTCTTGTTTCCAGAAATACATCAGACTTACTCAGAGATTTTGAATCTTGTGGTATGGAACCAAACACGACTGTCTTCTCATGAAGGTGATATTTAAGCACGAGTCGTTACATAGTAGAGCTGTGCACTACAGCTCCACAGACTGTTAATTCTTCCTGAAGGTCTTGAGCTGTCGACCAGGACTTTAATTTGCCCTTCTAACAGCTCTATGACTACTTTTCTTGGAAGGTTTTACTCAGTCTTCCAGGCCTTAGCTTGACCTCCGCAATTCATGTAAACTGACATTCCTCAACTTCATTACACACTACAGAAATGGCTTCTTGAAAACACTTTGCTGTCTTCTTGTAGCTTTTATGGACATCACTTTCAGTGTCTCAGCAGCTGTTTAGAGGAACTCATTGCTTCTGATTGTTTGGAAATTATTTGAGGATTCAGTGTTTATAACACTTTAAAATATTCTTCGTCTGACCTTCCTTATCTGTCAGTGTTGCTAAGCAAAACAGGCCTAAGTTGATGAACGATTATTTGAAATCCCTAAGTTATTGGGGTTCCTAAACATAGCTTATTTCTTGTTTTGCACTTATTTATTGTGTGAAATCTGAAAGCTATATCTTAATATTGCTTCAAATGCAGAAAATAGTCTTAAATTACAGGCCAGTTGGAGATCTGTTCATCTTTAAATATAAAGTCATTTAGCTCCAGAAAATTAGCTTTTTTTTTATAACGGGTGCCCAAACTTTTACACGCCGTGGAATTACGTGTCTCCATGCTGTGGTTTAACTTGCCTAATATATGTAGATCATCCAGCTGACCACACATACTGTAATATAAAAGAGGGGTAGCTGGCACGGATTACTACAAGGTGTCTGTGGCTGCGTGGTTGCCAGCTTTGGCTCAGATCCCTGCATGCTGTGTGGTGTTTGGTGGTGGAGCTCAGGTACTCTTGCACAGTCAGGGCCATCTCAAGCCTTTCCAGGTGCTTGTGTGAAACACACATCAAAAGGAGAGCCATTGACAGGGGTGAAGGCAAATGGAAAAAGAAGGAAAATTCTGGACAGACTCCAAATAAACACTGACAAAGACGCACTAATGTTAAAAAGGAGATAGAAAGAAGACTAGAGTACTGTTGGGGGGGAAAAAAAGGGAAAATAAGAAGTCATCCAATACAGATTAAAGAAAAAGCTACCATATTTTGACAGCCAGTGAAAGACGGAGAAAGTAAATCCAGATTTTCAGCGGGGTTAGTTGTAGCTTATCTCTTTCAGTCTTTTATGATGCTGCATGTGTTTGCAGTGGACCATGCTGTTCTCCGTCTGAAAGATGCAATCAACTATCTGACAAAGGTGTCTGCTTTTTCCTGGCTAACAAGCAAGCGCACACACAAACACTCTTTGTTGAGCTGTCGAAGTCAAAAAGAGGCGATCATAGGACTTGCTGACCCACAAATTCCCACTGAGGTTCTTATGACAATGGTGATGTAGCAGCACCGCTTTTCATTTAATCATTATATATATAGTGTGTGTGTGTTTATGTTCCAAGCATCCCTATGTTTTATGCACACATACCACACTGCCATTATTAAAGGCACTAGTGACCCACTTTTGGAGGAGTTTTTCTCTTTGGTACAGACTCAATGCAGCTGCTTGTTAGTCAGGGTGTATGGCATATTTTTCCTCAACACATTTGACCCTGCAGGACCTCACAAGTTGCAAATGGAGGCAGGGTTCTTTAAATTTTTTTCAAACGTTTGTTGTATATTTTTGATAATAAACGCCTCTCTGAAGCTGTCCCACTGAAGCGTAAGCATGGATGAAAGATCAGATTAAACTGGGTCAGCTTTATCACAGCCTTTCATTGATATTTTAGACATTATAGTCATTTTAAACCCTGCCTTTTCTTCCTCCTACACTCTTTCCAGCTTCATCATCCTCCACTTCTTTCCTATCTACATGTCTTCCTCATTTTCAATAGTTATAGGATTTTTTTTTTATTTACTCCTCCAGAAATGTCATTACTTCTTTTTTTTTTTTTTTTTTTTTTTTTGTCTTTGCCTGAATCTTTTACTGTGCTGTTCTTCCTTGTAGGCACTAAATTGAGTCTACTTCTTTCCTCACCAGCGTTTGGCCAACTCCAAAGCCCACACGTCACGCTTCATCAGTGCCAACCTCCCCTGCAACAAGTTCAAAAATCGGCTGGTCAACATCATGCCCTATGAGACGACGCGTGTCTGCCTGCAGCCAATCAGAGGCCTGGAAGGATCTGACTACATCAATGCCAGTTTTATTGATGGATACAGGTAGGTGGGGTGGGATATTGGTGAAATAAAATAAACCTCAAACAAATACGTCAGTGGTTTTTAACACGACTTTGCTCTAAACAGGCAGCAGAAGGCTTACATCGCAACACAGGGCCCTCTGGCAGAGACTACAGAAGACTTCTGGAGAATGCTCTGGGAGAACAACTCCACCATTGTAGTCATGCTGACCAAACTTAGAGAAATGGGAAGGGTAGGACTTTGATTTAATAAGAATTTGATTTTGAAAATAAGGATTGTCATAAAATTTTCAAAAGAAATTGTTTGTCAGCTCTTTCAGTGAAAACTTTGTTACTTGTACACACAGGAAAAGTGTCACCAGTACTGGCCAGCAGAGCGCTCCGCCAGATATCAGTACTTCGTGGTGGATCCCATGGCAGAATATAACATGCCTCAGTACATCTTACGAGAGTTCAAGGTCACAGATGCAAGGGTAAGAGAGACAATATTTATATATCTCTAGTAAAGCTTATGGGTTATGGTGAGAGATCAGATTTTCATTGCAATTTTGCCTTCCAGTGATAAAAATACAACATTATTGAAATTATTGTCGTGATTTTCTTGCTTGAATTGTGTTAAGAACCCGGGACATTCTTATCCTTCACAACAGTGAGCGTTTGCTACTTCTGTAAAAGCCCAAACTCAATTATTCATCTCCTAGATGATAAGCATGTCTTTGGTCAACAGGCTCTAAATCAGAAATCCCTCACTTATAAGACCTGTTCTACTAATATTGGACCACAACTAGCACCAGTGAACTTATGAATTCAAGCACTACAGTGTGATTGACCACAGTTAGTGAGTCAGATTTTAGCGCTAAATGGAACTATTTATGAAGGGAAAACGCTTTAAGAGGGGTTCTGCTGATAAAATTAGAATAATTGATGATGGAAGAAATGATTAATTGACACCTTTAAATCTTAAGTCTAAATGAATTGTGATTTGCATCTTAATCAAGTAATCCAAACTAAGATCAGATATACTTGCACCTAAATACAATATCACAGATTATTTATTAAAGATACTTTACAGCTCACCTTGTGACATCTCTCTTTTTGAGAGACCTCTTGTTGCTGATGTTGTGGCATTAATATGTGTATTCATCAAATAAACCCATTTTAAGTTCGAAATATGTTTCTTCTATGCTGTTGTCCCCACTTTCATACTTCCGTAATGGATATTAAAGTGCCACCGATGGTTCCTTTGAATCAAAGAGCTCTTTATTATGATGCTCTTCAGAAGAAGTAGCACATCAATTTCAATTTTTTCAGCCTCCTTGAAAGCATAAAATGAATTTCATTAGTGTAGCAACAGAGCTAGAGCCGCACACATTACGTTGCTGTTAAAAGATTTAAGTATAAATTCAGATATCATCATCATCATATAAATATATATATATATATATATATATATATATATATATATATATATGAGAGAAGACATGGAAAAATGAAGCTTATACAAAATAATGAAAATGTACATCAGACATAGTAAGCTTATCTGCTTATCATCACGGGTATAGAGCAGTGAGATGGAAAAGATGAAAATCTAGTATTTGATGTAAGATGTTGTGTGTTAAAGTATATTGCATGCATTTAAAAGGTTTGAGTTAATTTTACTGCTTGTGTATACATGTAAAAGGGTTTGTAAAATTGGTTTCATGTTCACATATTGTTGATCGATGCCCGTTTGTCTCTTTTTGCATAAAGTGTGTATATGTGTGTGTTGTTGCATACCCCTGCACCGTAATGGCATACACTCCATGCAGCTATAGCACAGACTCCACGCCTCAACACTCACATCTAGCGAGCCAGTCACGTATTTAATCACACAATTTGACACGCCACGTGGGCCCTCAGGTTGTGTGTTAAATTTTCGTCCCTTTTTTTTTTTTTTTTTTTTCTTTGGCATGCTTGGTTTATTGTGTTGCTGTCTTTGCCCCTCTTTCAATTTTAATCCCCCTGCTGAGGCTAAATGTTTCTGAGAGAAAAAAAACAAAGGCAGTGAAAGAAAGAAAATATGCAATGCATCATAAAACAGGGAAACATGAGATGATAAACAAAAAGAGCCAGTACATGGAGCTTAACTTATTAGAATCACTGTATTTGTCATGAACAATTACGTAGAAAAGTACAAAAACATATCTGCAGCAAGAAAACTGGCAGGCAGAGTCAAGAGACAGATTATGTAGATCTGTTAACATAGCTACATACTGTATAATCTGTGCACAGTCACTGTCTGTTTCAGCCTGCTGGTGGTAGAGGAGAATGGTTAGCTTATGGCAAAGTTTATTACAGTGTCAGAGGATATTGATGCATCACACATACAGTTTAGCTTCCAACTAAGGTCAATTTCATACACCTTTGTTTGCATTTACATATTTAGAATGAAAAGAATTTGTTTAGTTGTTACTGGCTGAAAAAGTGCATTTCTAAAGATGCATTTTCTTCCTCATCATCAAATATAAAATGTATAATTTCTTACTGTAGTTCAAACTATGTTTTACTGAACTAAATATCAGACAAAATTAAACTTTGTTTTCTTTAAACACATTTCTTATCAGCTAAAAGCAGGCACTCTGAGAGACAGGGGGGAAAAAAGATGGAAAGAGGATGTGTGAGAATGACATATTGTGTGTATACTGAAGGCTGTTGTAGAGAGAAGTAAGACACAACCAGAGAAATGAACACCTGCTTGTCTTAATTGCTGGTGGCATCAAGCGGAGAGCCTGCGTGTGCAAAACTGCTTGTCTCTGCTGACTTTCCAGACAAATTTGTTCTCCCTGTGACAACTCAAGGCAAACTTTCTTTACAAGGACACAAGTATCTACTGTGCATGCTTAAAATGAGTAACTGGCTCTTTTAAAATAAAGCAGATCGTTCCCTTTGTCCCAGTGTGATTCCACTTCAAAGATAAAGTCAAATGTTTTTCTTTGAATTGGAAGCCATTAGCACTGTTTTGCTAATATAAGAAAATTTCTTAAGACTGTGTATAAAGGTTGGATTATTTAGAGTATTGGTTGCCAGTTTTCATTGTCCAATCCCTCCTGCCTGTGCGGCCATTACTCCATGTTTGCTTCTTACCTCGTTGCTCTGCTGCATCAGGTCCCTTTATTGATTGCATCACAGCATTATCCTATCAAACATGGCATCTGGAAGATGCTCTTTGTGGCAGATACAATATGGATTAGCTTTAACCAGAACTTTGTTGTGACACACACACACACACACACACACACACAAACATGTACTAGCACAACAAGGTAGAAAATGGAAACACTTTGGTTGCAGGTGGGGAAGAAAAGTGAGGAAGGTGCTTTGTAACTCTACTATGAATCTACAGGTTTGTTAGGTGCCTGGAAAAGTTGTCATCACTGGTGCTTGGAATCTGAATTATGTGTAGCAGTTTGGTTGGAAGAGCCCTTAACTCTGGTTTTTGTGTTGGTTCCTCTTCTGCACATAATTAGATACTCTTTTTTTTTTTCTTTACATATTTTTTAATATCTACCTTATCTCCTTGTTTTTTGTGTTTGCAGGATGGCCAGTCTAGAACCGTAAGGCAGTTCCAGTTTACTGATTGGCCAGAGCAAGGTGTTCCCAAGTCTGGGGAAGGATTTATTGACTTCATTGGCCAGGTCCATAAAACTAAGGAGCAGTTTGGACAAGATGGCCCAATCTCTGTCCATTGCAGGTAAGATGTTTTATTTTTTTTAATTTACTCTTCATTTTACCAAGAAAATCCCATTGAGATTATACGTTCTCTGCCTTTAAGCCTGTCATGTTCATGTTAAACCTTTTTAATATCAGAGGGTGTGTGTGTGTGGAGGTGAATATGCCTTTTCATCTAGACAATGCCTTTTATTCCGTTTTGCCTTCCACTGAAACCCCTAAGACATGTAAGAAAGTATAGCACAACAATGAAAATAACAGGATTAAATCACTTCTTATTGTTGTGCTGTGGAGTTTCTCCGAAGATGCGGCACCAACTTCATCATCAGATACGATTCCTCCTCTTCTTTCTGCCACAGTGGAGCAGTGGAACCCTCTATACCCCCACAGACCTTTCTTTTCCATAATTGATGAGGCTCAAGATGTGGTTTGGCATTTGCAAAGAAGGGACCTATGAAACGATACAGCCGTTCTTTTGGTTTTTATGATCGCTTCGTGATGCATTTTTATCACCTCAGGTGTAGCTTCCAAGGTAACTTATATCATTAACTTGACGCACTGAAGGAAGGTGAAAATTGATATCTGGCAAAGGTTTCCATAAAGATCTCAGATTATTCATATTCATTAACAGACCTTGAGAAAGGATCCTTGTCAATAAGCTCTGGCTTTAAGTAGTCAAGAAATGGAGATTGTTGTGCTGCATTTATGAGGAGATGTGTGGAAATGATGCCATTTTTTTAAATATGTATTTTCATTGTTTAATAGGAATTCAGAAAGAAAGCTTTAATAGTATAACTGCTTCTTCAGATGGGATTATTCAGTGTGTTAACACTGATTTATTTCCTTGCTGTCCTATAAAAATGTTTTATCTTCGGAACAGAAGGTCACTTTTGCTCCACATTTTCATCACACAGGCGCCATGACATCATCACACATAACATCGGCCTTCTCGGATTAAAAAGTAAAATGATGTCACCAGCCAGTAAATGGCCCTTTGGGAGTTGTAATATGTGTCAGGGAAGCTCCAATAAGACTGAGTTATTCTACCCTTCTGTGGAGCCGTTATTGGAAGGGAGTTGTGTTGAAGCATAAGGCTTAGTTATTGCAGAACCGCAGTAATGGAAGGAAACACCCCCCGCCTATTAAAAGAACGAGTCACATGACCACTTCATATTCAGCAGTTAAGTGCACAGTTTAAGGATTCTGGAAACACAGTGATGAAGTTTCTGTCATTTTTGGAAGGGTTGCTGAAACTCAGCAATATTGATCAAACTATAATTAAGTGTCAAACTGTGGATATCTAAATTTGGAGAGACTTTTCTATAAGGGGAGTGACATTTATTGTTTTCCATATCTGTTGCCACCATACCACCTCCTGCTCCACCTCCTTTTTTTATGCTTCATGTTTTGGGCTCTCTGAGAGAAGAGCTTATTTCTCCCTTTCTTTCACGCTTTAGTTTTCTATCACTGGACTTCTTCGTCTGTCATCTGCCATTTTCTTAATCCTCTCCCTTCTTTTTTTTTCCTTCCCATTCATCCATCCATTCTCCTGGAGTTCTTTTCTTGCACATCCACTCCTCCTCTTCCCTCCTCAGCCTCTATCTAACAGACCCACATGCTTTTTGTTATTAATTGCCTGATTACTTCCTGTGAATGGGGACACCAAATCCTCTCAGTCTGCAGCGGCTCGTCAAGCTTTAAGATTTGGATCTGGAGAGAGAGGGAAGTTGAAAGAGAGGGAGAAGCTCTGAGTTTAAGAGCCCATGAGACAAGCTGTGACTGACTCCCAGGAAGCAGCTTTGGGTGGGCTGAGAGATACTACCACATGGTGGGGTGGTTGTGTGTTCTGCATGATTAGACAGCTGTGTTTGTTATTATTCAAATGTAGTCAAATGATACAGGCTAACATTGTCCTCCAGAATGCACACGTCCTTTTTTGGCATTCTCATGCACAAACTAAAAGTGTCTGCAGACATCACTTTCACTTCTAATTCAACAAAGTGGCATCGCAGGCTGGAAAATGCCCAGATAAATCTGTTGTCATATCAATTTTGATTCCTTTGGTGAAGTGGAAGTCATTTCATAGCAAAGCAGCTTAGGAAAGGCAAGTCTCAAGTATTTCAGGATCTGAGCTAAGACTCAGACTGTATTTTTGGAGAGCAGCAGCAGCTTGAGATTTTAGTTAGGTTTTTTTTTTTTTTTTGGCAGAAAAGAGGCGGGGCTTGTGAGATTAAATGTTTGTATGTGCGATTTAAAGTCGGCACATGTCCTTGAGGATGACAATGTAGGCAAACATATAAGTGAATTCGCAAGCTTCTTGCATGCAAATTGCCTCATTGCTGTTGCTGTCGGTGTTACCTTGCAGCTGCCTCACTATAGACGTTTACTACTCTCCGGTAGTTCAAGCTACTGATTATCTAACTACTTACAACAAAAATCCTGCAGTTGTCATGCATTGTGTTGGAATTTTGTTCGAAAGTGTGAAATCCTCTTGCAAATATTGCCTAGATTCATGTGCATCATAAGAGCAGTTTGTGACACATAAGAAGGACCGCTGCTTTGGTTTTAAAAAAAAAGAAAAAAAGTTTTTGAAAAGATGGGAATTTGAGCAAGGCACATGTTAGCACCTTGTTAATTATTTTTGTGTTTATGTTTATATAGTGCTGGAGTGGGAAGGACTGGAGTCTTCATCACCCTTAGCATAGTTCTGGAAAGAATGCGTTATGAAGGTGTGGTTGACATCTTCCAAACGGTGAAGATGCTTCGGACACAGAGGCCAGCTATGGTCCAGACTGAGGTTAGAATTCACACCATCATCCTCTTTAAATACAGCAAACTCCTTAAAAATCAGCTGTGGTGTTGGCATCTCTTACCTATGTTTGTGTTTCTTTTTCTTTACAGGATGAGTACCAATTCTGCTACCATGCAGCTCTGGAGTACTTAGGAAGCTTTGATCACTATGCAACGTAAAAAGCCATCTCTTCCCCCACAATCCTGTTGGCCCCAACCCACCTCAACAGTTTCCTGAGCCATAGAAACTTTGAAATTTGAAACGATGACTGCAGACAACAATTCTTCTGCCCCTAATTCTGGCACATCGAACAGGATCCTGTAGATTTCTTCGAGGACAACACCAAAACCAAGAAGTTTAGAGTAATTCCAATTGAGACATGAGAAAATTGCCCAATTTCAAGAGAAGAACATCCTCTGCAGGGGAGGAGCAAGAAGCTGTGGCTCAAACTGTGGGGCGGGTATTGATCAAAGTGTCAGACTGCTTACCTTACCTCAAGTGTTTCAATGTGGAGGACATTGTAAACATTCGTGGACATTTCTCTTTTAAAAAATATCTTTGTGATACAACAGCAACAAGCAACAGAAAATGAAGGAAAAGGAAAGCATAAATCAACGAAAAGCAGATGGATGTAGCCAAGACTGAGAGACTTAACTTGTTTTTGGGTGTAAAAGGGGTTCAAGTATTTCTATTAAACATTTTGTCTTGAGTGTTATGCAGAGAAATGGCCAAATTACTGCCTCTGTAAACTCAATGGGCTTTTCACAAACACCAGTCATCCAAACACATTGAAATAGAACAAGAAAGCTCATATTTGGCAGTAAACAGACGCTGAGGGGTGTTTTTTTTGTTTTGTTTTGTTTTGTTTTAACTATTCCTTTGTTATTATGCATAATTTGTGCAGGAAAAATACTCAACTATTAAAGTACATGTCACCGAACTGCCTGTTAAGTAAGCTTGGAGCTTGGAGAGAGCACTCTCAGTGGTTGTCAAGAAGAATGCAGCAACACATATCGTAAAATCTGGTAGTTTTATGAATTGTGAACTTTTGTGAAATCAGCGCCCCAAGTCAGGTAACCACCGTGAGGTTATGAAGAACCACAC
This sequence comes from Telmatherina bonti, assembly GCF_933228915.1. Classification (NCBI taxonomy): domain Eukaryota; kingdom Metazoa; phylum Chordata; class Actinopteri; order Atheriniformes; family Telmatherinidae; genus Telmatherina; species Telmatherina bonti. The sequence continues at coordinate 17,570,929 of NC_136626.1, forward strand.
TGCACTGACGGTGACAGGTTCTCTGCGAAGCTCATGTCTCAGATAAATCAAGGAAAACATCATCTGTACCAAGAACCTTCAGCTCGTCTCTCGCTGGATGGCCAAGGTATGAGAAATGGCTCCCATGTACCATGATTTTTTACAACCGCTCCTCTCTTTGAAACCATGGCATTATGGGGCTGCGGCAGTAACATCTACCTTCAGTCTGCTGGGGCGAAAGGCTTTTGATCAATGGATCAACCAAACAAGGATTGCCGCAAAGTAGCGACTTTCTTTGTGTACAGTGACCAACGCTCATCATCGTTGTTTGGAACTTTTTTGTCTTATAAGGAACTATTTTTTTTTTGTTTGTTTGTTTGTTTTATTACTGTCAAAACCAAACATGCTGCTTATCTCGTGTATGCTGTACATGATGTGACTCTGAAAGGAGCGGAAACCGATGAATAAAAGATGCCAGCTCTTCTAACTCCTCGCGCCCAGGTGGGCATGACTGAAAGCGCATCCACGTGACATCATTGTCCTTTTTGTCATTTTCTTTTTGTTAGTTTTTTTTTTTTTTTTTTTTTTGTTTCTTTGTTTGTTTGAACCTCCTCTATAATCATCTTTTTCATTGTGCTAGACACTCAAAAGTGATAATGGCCTGTTACAAAGCTGTACATTAATGTGGTTGACAAATTGGCCCTAAGTTCCACTGTGTGTGTGTTTGGTAACTGGTGGATACGCAAAATAGATGCTTTGCTGTTTGCCCTCCATTTTTATAGATGATGTCTCTGTGGGTAACACAAACAGAACAAGCAGCCATGTTGGATCTCAATGCCATGGTGTGTTAATGAAGTTCTTCAGCACGAATTACTTGCACATCCCGAAGACAAAAGAGACTAAACTTGAAAGAAAAATCCCTAAAACAACTGCAGGTTGACACACTAATGTGTATGTGTCTGGCTTGTTGGAAAAATGAGAACAAAGAAAAAAAAAGTTTATGAAGTCTCCAGGTTTTCATTTTGAGAACGGCGCTTTGGTATAAGTGAGCATATGGATTCTACTATGGTTTCCAGTGGGTGTGCAAAAAACCAAGAGCGATGGACAGAACTGTGTGTAATCTTTTTTTTTTTTTTTTTCCAAAAAAGCCTTATTGTTATTGTAACATTATAAAAAAAAAAAAAAACATTAATGTTGTATAATGATGACTTATTTTACATTACATAATTAAATTTTTATTTTCATTTTGGTTTTTAGTTTTTTAACAGAGATGTTGTATGACATTTTTTTAAAATTAGCAAGGAAAGAGAAATGCTTATCTGTTCATATTATGTTCAAAGACATTCTATTTTTTCACTGTAGAAATGTTAAGTATAACATGTCTGTGTGTATGTGTGCATATATGTATGTAAAAAAAATTACATATATATACTGAACACTCACACATGCATATATATTAAAATGCAGAATATGAAGATATATCCAAAATCTTAGTATGAATTAAATTTTTCTCCTCATATTTTCTTTTTTATGCCGTTCGATTCTCACATTTGGAATTACAATGGCTTGTCATTAATTCATAATGTTTTGCCTTTTTTAACATTTCTATGTAATCCCAGACACCCTGTGTGTCTCTTATGGTAAACTGAGGGGATGTCAGCCTGTATGCCTGAATCTTTTGCCCCCACTCATAATTCTTTAGAGTCTCCCCAACAGCTAAAACGTGCCGATAAGGAGATGTCATTACTTTTCATCACTAACTATTGATTTGATCTACAAGTATCAATCAAAAATGTAATAACTCCAGTTTTTGTTATCTATATCAAACCAACTTGACGTACTGTACAATGTATGATTATTTGCAGACTGACCCTCACAATCCGATTTCTTGGGGGTTTTTTTGTTCTTTTGATTTTTTTTTTTTTTTGTTTGTATTTTCAGACATTGTGGACATTCATTTTATTAGAAATCCACTATGATCTAGAGTATACCTGTAAATAAACAAATATATAGATTATATGTATTTGTATCATTTTACCCTCGAGATCTCATACCTGAAGTGGGAACAGAAATACACAGATCAAGGTTCGGCTCATATCCAGCTTCTTGGTGTTTGTGAAGACTGTTCTGAAACCCTCTTTCTCCAGCCCTGCTCCCTGGTCTGTAATTACCTCTCAAATCTTTTTTCTGCCTTTAATTTCCCCTGCTAGCAACTAAACTGGGAAACTTGCCAGCCTCTGTTCCAACACCCATTGCCTCAATAAAGACACAAAAAATCTGCAACAGTGATCTAATGGGTAAATTTAGCTGAGGCTAACCATGTGAATCATCTCTTTCACAGCGTGGACATCAGGAACAAGAGGGTTTCAAAAACCAATTGTGTTGAAATGATCTGGCCACTAAAGCAGAAAAGAAAAAGACTCTCAATGATTCAACTACTCTGAAACACAAAGTTGGGTTTTTTTGTCTTAAACAGTTTCCACAAATCCAGCTGTCCAAATATCTGAAATGCCAAGGTGTTAATCTTTAAATGTATCATTAGTTGGGAAAAAAAAAGCTATGTTAAAGGCTGCACATGGTTCAGATACAACTTGACATTTTGATTCATTTTCTTCTAAGTGCTTTTTTTTAACCTTGTATAGAACCATGCTGTGTTTTTGTTTGACCATGATTCATTGTGGGATGCAGAAAGAAATCAGGACCCAGTGAAATATAGGAGTGTGACGCAACCAAGGACAGATTGAGACAACCAAAAACTTTGCTGCAAATTCACATTTTCAGCATGTCATTCTCGAACAGTGGGAACCTTGAGATGTTTCATTATGAGCTAAAATCCTTTGAGATTCAAAAAGAGACTGATAAAAGGCCCCATGCCAAAACTGAGACCGTGGAAGTTGTTCAAAGCTTGTGCAATGTGTTACTATTTTGACTTTATGTAAAGATGCTAGACTTTTGAAAACATCTGCCAAATTTACTGGGATATTTCTCTTAAAACTGGGGGGGGGGGGGGGGACTAATAGAAGGACTACACAAACAAAAAATGACATCAAAAGATTAGAACATATACAGTACATACCGAGATACGAAAAAAAACTCAAACTCAGCAACAGTTTTTCCTTTGTATGAGGGCCAAGTGCTATCACTCTCAAGCTGTTACTTCTAACTGAAACAATAATTGGTTTAAAGCCACTGTGTATGTAGATATGTTGACTTTGTATTAAAGAAATGTTGTCTGAAAAGTCTGATTTGTTTTTTTGTTTTGTTTTTTCTTCACATATATCTCCTGGTATGTAATTATTTTAGACTAAATGACTTGTAATAGAATATGCAACCTCAAGTGATCATGAGAGCGACTGTATAATGGAAGTTATCATGTTTTCAAAAGAATGGATTTAAAGGCCTAAAAATGATGTTTATTAAATCCTAAACAAATAGTTTGCATTTCAAACCATGGCCTGGTTTTATTGCCTAAACTGGATTAGGAAAGTGGTAAAAATGATATACTGTTATTAGCTGAAGGTAACTCAAAGTTCTTGACCCATCAAAGTTTGAAAGCTATAGGGAACCACCACTTTAAGCTTCTCTTCTGCTTTCTTATGAAGAATTTGTGGCTCATTAAAGGATTGGTCTGATGTAGAGATGCTCAAAATTGTAATATTTCCCCCTTGCTTCTTGCAATGGCTGTACTGTATAGTTATTACCTATATCAGGGGTGTCCAAAGTCTGTCCTGAAGTGCCGCAGGTTTTTGATGTATCCTTGTTCCAACACACCTTCCTTCCATTAAATGGATCCCACAGCCAATGAAGTTATGCACAATGAATGATTCATTTAAGTTAGGTGTGCTAGAGCAGGGATACATAACAAATCTGCAGGATTGTGGCCATTGAAAACCAGAGCTGGAAACCCCTGACCTATATGGTTGTTTCAATTAAATACTTGCTGTACAGGACCTCCACTTGACTGGAAACCTGGATGTACCCTGCTTTTTGGCTTTTAGCTACTGGGAGAGGTTCTAGCTGTCCTGCAGCTTAAATGGGGAAAAAATGGGTATAAAAGAAATAAATGGATGGGCTTGTTGTTGCCTACCGCTTAAAATTCCTGTTTTCAACAACCTTTGGATGCTATGAAAAGAGTATTTTAGATATTTGTGTAGTAGTCACAATAGTCACAATACATTCATTCTAGCATGCATATGCTCTGCAAGCATAGGCACACTGCATGCTCCACAGATATCTTTTACCTGAAACCAATAAAAGAAGTCTGCAAACAGCAGAGCTAAAAGGACGAGGAAGAAAAAACAGATAGAAAGAAGAGGAGAATGACAACAAGACCATGAAGCTCTAACAAAAATACATATCTGTATAGAAGAGATATTTACATTTTTAATGTCCCGAAAACTCTGAATTGAATAAAATATGTGTAAAATGGATTGATGGAAAGATTTTCCATTGTATTTATTTTGATTACGTCAGTGCATTTTTATGTTGGAATCCCACATTTGTTAGGGGTCGATTTAAAGAATGATGCAATCATTTCAGGGAAATTTGTTAATGTCACATTTATTTACCATCTCTTAGTTTTTCCAATTTTATATGCACATGTGGAGGTGTAGTTATCTGAGTCAGCATCTTTCTGATAAATGCAACTACTCCATTTCAGAGCTACCGCAGACATGTTTGTTCACACTTAGGATTAATTATAAAATCAGCTACTACTCTTAACAATAATGTCTCTGGGTCATATATGGTAACAGTGCCTACCATTTTAATACAATGCTTCCTAAAAATGAGACTGTATGTTTAACAAAAAAGAAGCGTCCAAATTGTACTTATTTGTGCAATTTTCCAATAGATAGAGTTTACTTTAGTTGTAAGTCACTGTATTCTATTGTCATTCACATTTTACATAGGATAAAAACAGAAAAAAACATCCCCATCTGGTAATATGAAAATATGTTAAGTTCTTTAGCTATAATAGTTCAATTGCATCAGCACTTACTTTGTTCATCACTCAACAGATTGGGAGATGCGTTGGAAAATATATCTGTGCCACAAGAAAAGTGTTGAAGGAAACAGATGGCGCATCCTTTTGTTGATAGATGGCTTGATTAGCTCCCTCCTATATTTATCCAGCAGCCTCTTAGCAAACATATCCTGTTGTGTCCTTAAGCCCTACTTCAAGCTTGATAAATGCCACCCCAAGAGGCTGATATTGGTGAAGAGGTAAACCCTCACCTGGTGGTATTTGCTCTGTCATCTGTTGTCAAGAGAGGCTCTTCAGTTATCTGCTAACCTTAAAGTAAAATGTCGGCGATATATTGGTGTCGAAGTCAAACCTCTGGCTTACGCAGCTTTCTTGTTTTACACTGCACCAGATTTTTGAAGCTTTATTATTTTATAAGGAAAATGTTTGACAGCAATGAAATTTACAAGGGTATTGATAATAAATATCTAATTCATCTTTACCTTTTGTCCTTTTTTTTTTTTTTTTTTGGCTTTTATTTTGGAAAACACACCATGTGTATATTGATTACTAACGTGTACAGTGGCAGGGTGGTTTTCAAATAAATAGTTCCTGCTCACCTTTAGTGCAGTTTCAGGGTTTATAAATGGGTAAATTGTTCACTTCCTTCCTCACTTTAATTATATGCTGTTATAGGCTATAAAACAAAGCAATCTCCATCCCTTTTTCAAAGTACATGTAGGCTAGTAGTTATTGAGTATGAAGGATGAAATTAGAGAGCTATTTATAGGCCCTGTTTAACTTATTTCTAGGTCTCCACTAAGTGGAAATGTGTTATCTGACTTATCCTCTCTGTTTCTTGTGATGTACCATTAATAATCAGCAATTATTTCAGTGGTACCTGAAAGGAGCTAAAATGTAATAATGTGGGAGCATACATCATAACATATGATGTATGTCTGTATAATCCTGACTGGCTGGTGTTGAGAGCTCCCTCATATTTACAGCTGGTTTGATTTATGGGATGATGTGCCACTGCAAACCAGATCGTCACCTGACGCACAACCACTGACATCATTCTCTTGAGTCTCAAAGAGAATAATTTTTTTAAAGGGTAATATCTGCAGAATGACACCCTATTTCAATGAAGATGTTACTAATTGTCTGTTCGCAAAGATGTTTCAGTCTATTCTGTTCTTATAGTGGAGAGCCAGCCGTCAGAGTGTGAGGGTAGGCGAGGAAGTGAATTAGGGCGGCGATTATGCAGTGATTCAGACAGCAGCTCATTAGGACCCAGCTAAGCAAGCAATCAACGAATCGATGTGACAGTGGACCCAAAAGCTACAGAAATTTGTAATAAATGGCAAAGCGATAAATTGGATTATCCACAGCCCCGTGGCCAAGCTCCTTCTGTTGCAAATGACAAATCAATCCAATCACACCACGAAAAAAAAAAAAAGCCAAAGAACCAGAAAAAGGGACCTTGTGTTGCACCGGCTTGGGAGGTTATCCATCTGAGAGATGTGTCTTGTTCAGAGTGTAGTTTTCCAGAGGTCATTTCTGTACGATATTCAGGGATCTAAAATATTCATGACAGACCATTAGATGTTTATGACTGCCATTTATAACAGGAGATTTACTGACATTTGAACTGCAGCCAGAACCATAAAGGTGTCAGAAGGCTACTGTGCCACATGCCTACTGATTCATCACGAAGGAAACAGCTCTGCTTTGATGATGTGCATGAGCAGCCAAGGATCACTGATAAATAAAATGTAGAGACAGGAGGATCCCTTCTACCTTTTTACATCCCTTTGATTGTATTCAAAACGCACGTGACGGATCTGGTCCATCACCCTGCAAAATCATTGTGACTGAATGGCACCGTACATGACTGGAGTACAAGGTGAAGACACAGTGACTGAAGAAAAAAAGAGCATAGATATTCTATTAACAGTAAAACTGCTCAAACATGTAAGTGTTCTGCAACTAAAATGTAAAAAGGTTTCAAATTAAATATTGCATCTCCTGTAAAGAAAAAAATGGAAGAAAACTGTTAAAGAACTTTGCTGCCATCTGCAGGATATTGCTTAGCATTTAATTGTCATGGTGACAACACTTAAGAGCTATTTCCATTCAATTAATTCAGAGATTAACATAGATGATTTACTGAAATGCATTGCCATCTCCAGAGGTTGTTGCTTTCTCTATGCTAATCACACCATTATGAGGGTTTTTTTTGTTGTTGTTGTTAGTAATGCTTTGTAGCAGCCCCACACCAACATCAGGAAAATGTATTTAGACAAATACTAACAGCCTTGACTATGGTAAATGACATGTCTTTGTACAGCCATGTTATTTAAGACCTAACATGTAAAAAGGCCCTGCTGTGAACTGTGTTCAAACATCTGTCAGCAGTAAGCGAAGGCATTTCAAAACTGTGCAGTGACATGACTCTTGTTCTCAGTGCTGGTTATTTCCTGTAATCTGTCTTGTGTTCTCTGGTTCCTTTCTACCATCTCTGTGTGTAGCCTGAGCTCTACCACTGAGTGATTGGTGCTATTAAGAACAGGCTCCTGCTCAAAGGGAAAGACTTGCTAGTTGCTGCAGTCTCCCATCTCCTTATCACGTCTTTCCTTTTTGCCATGAATCTCCATATAATCCACAATCTCTGTTTTATCCTCTTCTGTTACCATCTATTTTACTTTTCAAATGTTTGTATTGTCCATTTTTTTGGTTAAAGGCAACACAGGATAAAGCAGTCATGGTTTTCACATTTAACCATTTGTAACTCTCAGCACTGTAAAATAAACTAATCATATCTTATGAAAATAAAAAAATAAAAAAAAAAGATTGTTGCTTCTGTTTACGTTCACAAGAGAAATAACTTCAAACAAAACCAAAAAGCTAGTCTCATGGCTAGTCAGTGTGCTTCAGAGTAGTTTTTGCCTTCTGTCTCTTCTGTTACCTGGTCCTAAATAAATGTAAGTTTTTTCATAATCGCGTCCAAATTTCCAGGGCAGTGGGACCTCTTTTTTTTTTTTTTTTTCTTAACATTCTTACATCTGCTATAATTATACAAAGTATTTTTAACAGGTCTACTTTCAGGAAAGTTTTGGAAAAAATGAAGCTGTGCACAAGCAATATCCACTCTGTTAGTTTCTGGAATCAGTCTTACATGAGATGTTTGATCCAGCTGATCCAGTTAGAAATAAGTTTAGCTCAGTGCCTGACAAGAGAACACATATCTCTTGTTTAGATTTTTTTTCCCCCCTCTATCTATGCCCATACAAGGGCAAGGAATGTCACTAGTAAGACCTACTGTGATGTAACAGCTTGGCTCTGATTAGAAAGTCATGATTTAGTTTATGTTTTACAAGTGCTGTAAACTCAAGCAGCAAAGCCTTTGAAATTTGCCCTGTGTTGAGAAAGAACACTTCTTCTATAGCTGTTTCTAAAAGCTCATTTGTACTTTTGTCTCAGATGTCATCTGAAACACCAGTTCATTAACAGCATAGGCCCAGTACAGTAAAGATAATGTTTCCGTAATGGGAAACGCCATGAGCATGACGGCTGTGAATATAATCCTGCAATGCTGTCTGTTGCTGTCTCAATTGAATTTTACAGGCATGATTAAGGAAATATGAAACCATCTGTACAAGAACCGTTAAAACCTTCTTGTACGCATGTCCATTTGAACACAATATCACAATCCAACACAGTAAGAAGTGCAGAAGATGAGTTTAGCATGAAATATGATGATAGTGTGTTCTAATTCTAACCAAATCAACATCGACAGGGTCCTCTAATGAAGTGCAGCTTCTCCTTCTGGTGAATACTTGCACTGAATTTTCGTACAATGTACACTAAGTCATCTCCAGCCCCAATACACAAGAATAAAGCCCAATAAAAAAAAAAAAGTGTTCACATGCTACTGCATCTACTTACCTTTAACATGAAGAAAATAAACTATCCTAGACTATACCAACCTCAACAGAGTAATTGCTCATGTAGTTCATAAAACTGCCAAGTGGATCCAGTTTTGTTGCAAAGGAGATAAGATGGTTTGTAAAATAAAGTAACTGTCACTTTCGTTGTTTAACCATCAAGGGCTTCCTGCTGACAGCTTCCTGTTTACTTATTAATATTGGAGTAAATGCGCTAATGATATACTTAAGTGGGCATTCCAAGAAAGAGAGCCTTGTTTGGCGATGGATGCAGCTTATTGGTTTGTGCCGATAGCCACTCAAGTAACACAGTTGCCAGCATTATTATTTAATCCAGATTGGCAAATTATACACAGCAGGTCTCTAAACACACACCATTTTTTATTAAAAAGCTTTTTCTTTCCTTTTAAAAGCATCTTGCCTGCAGTCTGACTGTAAAGACATGTATATTATTGCATATTTATTTCAAATTCACCATTTTTTGGTTCAAGAATGAATTAAAAGAGGAACTACTGAATCATAATTGATGAAAGCAGCTAGTTTAAACCCATGTTAAAGAATTACTTTTAATTACAGAATCGGTTTAAAGAAAGAGTGAGTTGTCATTTTGCATCTGTGTTGGTCCAGTAATGTACTGGTGGCCTCCCCAGGTCCCTGAATTGGATTCAGTGAGTGTGGAATGGATAAATGAATAGATGGACAAACAGATGGATTGAGGGATGGAGGTTTTAAGAAATTCTTCCAGACTTTGTGGATGGTGCAGAGATCTCAGAAAGTCATATATAGCATGATGTGTTTGGCTTTATATGTAGTGTCAGGTTTTTTAATGATCCACCAAACCCCCGCATGAATGAATAACTATGACAGCTTTCTTTTCTCAAACCTTTCTGAATATATGTGTATATAATGAAGATTAAAGATATACTTAGACAATTTGCATTCAGGAAAGTAAATGATGTGAATAGAGATACAGGAAAGAGGAAGGAAATGTTTCAGGTTAGTGACAGATTTTGAAGAATTGCATTTGGAGAGATGAAAAACTGGGTGCCAGTCAACCTAATATGGTCAGGCTTGATTGTGCATAATGATGGAGAAATCACTCTAAATCTGTGTGATGGAGTTAGTCTGAGCAGAGAATAATACAATTTAACCTACAAGATATTAGATGCTGCAGAGACAAAGCGTCCTTGAGCAGGTATAAGTAAAGGGAACACAGGGAGCAGAACTGGTGATTTAAAAGTTTCTATGCAGATTGACTGGGACTGCTTCATGCGCACATAATTGTCACGTAAATGGGAGTTTCAGACTTGTCTGTAGCTGAACAATGGAATGGAAGACAATGTAATGAAGTTGGTGTGATGAGATCACAGGGGGTTAGATTGCAAATGACAAGTTGATTTCGCCCATCTCAAATGAGTTGCTCTTAATTCTTTACTTTTTGTATCAGTAGGGAGTATGTATCTTTTATCTATTTGCATTTAGAATATTAAATTCTTATGCATAAAAAAAAATTGATATTTTTTTATTGTTTGCAGAGAATTGTGCCGAGATAATGTGAAGTAGGGGTTGACGAAGAAGTCATGAAAACACAAAAGAACAGCAATCTTATTTAAAGTTTCTTCTCACTGCTACAAGTATATGTCTGTCTTTCTCTTCTTTCTGTAGTCTTATGGGGAGATTTATTACTGGTGTGATGAAGTTTGTATCATAATCTTTTTTTCCTCACCAGTGGTACAGCTACCAAATAGTTCACATGTTTAATGTGTACAGAGAAGAGGCTGAAGCTGCTGCATTTACTTATTCTGCTCTTGCTCATGTTTTTGGCTGAGTTTAAGACTCAAGTCCTTAAACATTGTGTGCAAATACGTCAATATGTTATTTTACAGTCCCAGTTTTGAGTCACAGCTTTGTGTCTGCTCACAGTTTGAGACCTTTAGTAGTTTAAGGTAGTCAAACATGTACAAACATTCCTTGTATGGAGGTTTTCCCAGCATATGGATTTTGCATCCTCTCTTGTTGTACACGGAACAGTTTTATGAGGTTTTTCTAGATCTTGAAATTTCCATTCGTCCATTGAGTTTGTTCAAGGTCACCACCTCAAGCGACTTTTAAGAATTAAATCGAATTTAATCCACTTGAAACAAATGCATTCTATGATCCACCCTAGTTCATTTCACAGTGTATATTTACTGTGCTTATATGAGCTTATTTATAAAAAATAAAATATTTCCTAACTAAGGAAACCCCTGAAACCAGGTGGCAACTGAGGTTGCACATCCACTAAAAAGAACATTACAGTCTGGATGGACTATAAAGTGCATCACAGGTTACAGAGAAACTAATTAGAATTGTCACATGACTAAAAAGTATGTTTTCAGAGCAGCCTGAGAAAACCAGGGAGAACATAACCTTTGTCTCCACACATGCTGGATGGGAACATGTTTCTAAATCAGCTTTGCTAACATTTGCATTCTCGTGTTAGAAAGCTTTTTAATGAAGCCAACCTACCTGGTGAGACATTTAGCTAAAGGACACTGAAGCCTACTGTAGTAAAGGCCACTAATGCTCGGAAGAATGTCTAATCATTATAAAACTATCTAGTCGTTGTTGTATTATTGTGCAGGGGGTTGTCGTTGTTTTTTTTGTTTTTTTTTGCTTGTTTTGTTTTTTTGGACTGTATTTTTCTTTTTTTTGTCCTGGTTCAGGCTTGGTGATGAAAAAACAGGAAGTGAAATTGAGGCAAAGGACAAAGTGCTCCCTCAAGATCAGATTCCAGGCCAGCTACTGTGTAAACACTGGGTGTTTACTCCACAAACACTTTCTCATGCCTAATGCTACTTGTTCACAAGGTAGAGCTTAATATAGTAGATGCAATAGGACTCTTGCTATTAAGTATGTAAAAAAACGGTCATGTGCATCTATGGCTGAAGAAAAAAAGAATAAACTCGGATTTTCAATCAGCAGTTTGCGTCCTTTGTAGTCCAAAGAATTTTTTCATTATTTCATTTTAGTTAATACTTTTAAATGTTAAGTCAATGTGTTAAATGGTATACTTATTCTAAAACATAAACACGTTGTCATAGTAATGATGCTCATTTACGGTGAAGGAACCCTTAAACAAGCTTGTGCTTCTTATAACTCCTTGCAGGAAGTTAAGTTATGATGAGTGTTTGTCTTCATTTTTATTTTGTTAGGTTGAATTGGTTTTTTTTACGTTTTAGTTTATTTTTTTCATGTTATGCTCTACATAAAGCATGCATTCGTTCATTCTGTTTGAGAAAGTCTTTTGTTTACCTAAGTCCCCTTTGTTTATTACACAGGCAATAGAGGAAGGTATGACAAGCTTGAACACAGTAAAATTAATGTATCCAAAGTGTTGGACTCCAGCGCTTTATTATTGCCATTTCCATCAACTTATCCATTTTATTTTCCTATTAAAAAAAAAAAAAAAAAAAAAAAAAAAAAAGATTAAATAAATAAAAATACTTGCGAAAAAGGCCAAGTTAAATAAAAAACAAACTGCTTATGACAGAGTCATAACTCTTTTGCAATGTCACACATGGCTTAAACAATCAAAGATGAAAGTTTATCTGGAAAAGAGAGCAACATGTGATGCTTTTTAAAGGTTCAAATCATGCACTCAACTGTTTTTCTGATAGCTTGCTTGTAGCATGAAGCTGCAAAGCATGTGTTCTTTTCAAATTCATGGATATGGGCTAAACTTGCTAAGTATCCCAGCACAATTACTGGCTATGACATATTGGTCCTGATATAAAGTAAGAACTGATTAAGAATTATTTGATCTGGTCCTCTTATTCAGATCCAACCCTACAATTAAGGCATACATATGATATGCATGAATATACTTTTAATGTGTTGTGATTCAGCACAAACTGTTGTTTATCTAAATATGAAGTGATATATATTTTCTAAAGTATTAGACTAAACACAAGATTTAAATAACAATGATGCAGTGTACCACATTTACTGCCAACCCATTTAATTGTAAGTTTTACCCGTTGTTAATCCTTTGTCCAAATATCTTATTTTAGAATTGAAAATCTGTATTTATGTTTGGTCAAATCAGATGTCTGTGTCCAAACATTCCTAACTTGTAGGGGTTGCTGTCACTACGGTATCAGTGTCAAAATAGTTTAATGTTCGCTGTGGATTCTCCAGTGGTGTGTTACACAGCACTCTGCTAATGACAGCATTGATGACAGCAATGATGCTGCTCCGTGTTAAAGGAGTGGATATAAACTTTTTATTGTGTGTCTTGTTTTGAGTGGCACATAAAATGTTGATTTCAGTATCCAAAGAGTTGCTGGGCCATGAAATGACAATGACATACACTACCAGTCAAACTTTCCCATTGGAAAGTGTTTCCAAACGTTGGATTGGTAGTGTATGAGTGATTATAACTGTTGGAGCTACAGTTCTACAGCTATAGTGGTAGTATGCATACAGTCACCTAATACCGGTGTGAAATTTCTCAAAACATGTGGATAAAACACAGAGGCACAAGGGAAAACCGGAATCAAATGGGTAAATAAAACAGGAAGTGCATATAAAGCAAATAAAGTCAAGTACACAAAAATAAATCCCACAGCAAAACAGGAAATATAGAATTCTAATAGTCTAAACAAAGTCTCAACATTTCAGAAGGAGTAATCCTATTTTTGTTTGCATTTTTACTGTTTAGACTCTTAACAGTCTCTAAACTTTAGAGACTCTTATCCAGTTTTTGATAGCAGCCAGATAGTGTAATGCTATTGCCGCTGCTTGCTTCACTCCGACACTTATCAGTGAGAATAACTGATTATTCTGATGTCATACCAGTCAAACTGTAAGCCTTCAATTAATAGATGATAATTGTAGTATCATGTACTACAGGCAGAGCTTCCCTATTTATCCTTGTTAAGTAGCTGAACTGTGACAATAAACCTTCTCCAAAAGTTGTAGTTTGATTGTTTTGTATGTTGTTTTATTCATAATATGAGCAAATATTTAATGTAGTTTTTTTTCCACTGGCATATAGTTTTTGTGAGGCAAGCTCCATGCATCATTGTGTCAGATCATCTTTACTTTCATATAAATTTTGCACACTCGCTTCGGCTCTTTTGAATTCTGGCCCATTCTGTTTGATGCAAAATGTTATTTTCCAAAAGAGGCTGCATAAACTTCTTCACAAACACTCACATAGAAAATAAATGGGTATTTAAACCCTAACATGGTGGATATGCCATGTCCCCAGTGCATGTACATTCCCTTGCCTGACAGATGATGAAGTGTCTTTGTAGAGCCCTTCCCCTTTGTTTTCCAGGGAGTGAGCTAAGCAAAAGGAAGTGTGACCAGAAGGGGAAAGATGCATATCTGCGCTGCTGTAGGACAGAAACCAGCTGCTGTTACATAGACATTTTTTATTGTTTTTTTTGTTGTTGTTGTTGTTGTTATTTTGTTTTTATGATTTTTTTTTTTTTCTATGAGAGGGAACTTACTTTAAATAATATCTTCTCCACCCTTCCTGAGTCTGTGTTGCTACTAAAAATGATCATGCAAACACAGAAATGGTTTAGGAGGAGTAGTTAAACAAATTCACAAGAGATTTAACCTGGTCCTTCCAAGCACTTCATCGGTGGTAAGACGAAGGCTAATTACTCTCTAACTGTTATTGAAAACATTTTGTTTATGTTGTTTCTATGTTTGCAGTAGTGATAATAGACGATTTTTTGTGCATTTCAGTTCAAATTATGAATTTAGTCTCTTTTCAGCTATTTGTCTGATTGCTACCTTTTGTTTTATATTCTATTCTCTGCAGTTTAGTTTCATTTTGCTCCACATTAAATCCATTGTTTGGATGAAATGTGGATTAGCGCCCTTTAAGTTGAAATTATTGTTTTAGCTTTCCTTTTTGCTTTCTATGTAAATTCAGTGTTTACTCATTTGAGTTCTATGTTATGAGTAATGGACTATATACAGATATATGTACTTTTGTTGCGTACACACTAGCTTATTAAAGCTAATTAATTCTGGATATTATTTAGCATGTTTCCCTACCAGCACATGATTGTAGTTTTAACAAATATCCATTAATTCAGTTGTAAACCATTTTACATTTTTAGTGGCACCAAATACATTTTCACAAATTGACTGAGAATCCCAAAAGCTAGTTTTGACTAATTTAATTTTCAAAACGATCTGCTTTTCACATCTTTATTTACTTTAAGAAGCTGACAGCAATCAAAGAAGCAACGTTTGTATTGATTTGTAGATCTGACTGAGTTCTATGAGTCATGCAGTATCAGTAAAAAAGTTTGGACACACTTTCCCTTTAAATCTTATGAGGAAATGTGTATCCAAACTTTTGACTGGTAGGTTAAGTCTTAGGATTACTTTAATAATGACCCCTGCAATATATATACAGAATACTAATTTTCTGTATTGGTCGTAAAACAAATTCATTGTAGAAGGTATAAAATAAAACTTTCATAATGCAAACAACCAAACACCCGCAAGACTTTTTTATTTGTAAATGAGAAAATAATGATTCTTTTTAAGGAATTGCATGATCTTGTGTTACGGCCCCCGTTGTTGTGAAATATTGCCCTTTTAGATGTTTAGAAAAACCTCAGTGTTTCTCAGTCACAGATGTGACAATGTTTCTAAGGCAAACGATCCTGCTGGAAGTCTAACTTTTTAGACAGTTTTCACCTTTGTAAAAACAATACAAATGTTTTCTTTGGCATATACTTTTTACTTTGCATTTTGTTTTGTTTTTAAAACATAACCGAAGTCATGCTGATGCCAAACTCCTAAAAGAAAACCAGACGTAAACCATATGTCTTATCTGTACTTTTATGGTCGAACTGAACAGTCAGACCTTCTGTTTTTGCTTAAGCTGTTAAGACTCAGAGTACTTGACAAGTTTATGTGCTCCATCAAGCACGTGAATCCGAGCAATTTTGCCAGAGCAACCCAGTCAGATGGTAGCACTTGAAACAATCATGAAATTAAAATACCTGCTTTCCTACTGATGCACATGTTTTGGGGTTTGTTTTGGTTTATTGTGGGGTTTTTCTTGTTTTTTTGTTTGTTTTAAATGAGTTTAACATAATTCTCAAAGTAATGTATTTCAACATTCAACTTTGGTGCCAGCCTGAAAAAAAAAACAACTCTTTAAATAGTTTATTTCAAATAAAGTCCTATCTCCATCTGTCTGCCCCCAGATAGTCCTGAATTTGTCTCATATTCCTCATCTTGTCTCGTCAAGGGATTGTGGCAATTTCAAGACAAGATAGCTTTTTTTTTTTTACCTGAATAAAAGTCAGTTTTCCTCAAATCACAAAATTTTCAACATTTAAACCAGTTTTAATGCTTGATACATACAAATTAACAAGCATGACACGTTCACAAAATGCTGTGAGATATAGTTGCTGTGTCATCTTAACACATGAAGATGAGCTGAACCAAGATGATAACTAAAATATTTATTTGTTTCAGTTTCATATCACATAGAAATGTGAGTGCAAGCAAATATATGAGTACTGAAAACTGCTCCTGCTTTTTATCTCATGTTTATGTACTGGTTACCTGCTTCCTTTTGGTTTCAACTGGTTTCAAGTAAGGAAGCTAAACAATAGGTTACCAGAAAGTACATTGACTTGTGAAAGATATTTCCATAGCATTAACATGACACTGTTTCTGGGCATTGAAAGCCATGTTATCTAAGCAGTTGTTTCCTGCTTCCAACATGCAAGGCTATTTAAACTTTACATGTACAGTACAATATCAGCACAAGTCATGTCATTGTTTTTATTAGTTGTTTTTTATTTACTTGCTACATTTGCTTGTAGCAACTTTTGTATTTCTTCCACATCCTAAACATTCATCTTGCCTTGTAAATATTGTAGAGTTATAATATATACGATATGCTTTTCCTGAACACAAAAATCCTGATAGAGACAGACATATCATCCTCATTGTCAGTGTATACATTACTGAAATAAATGTGAAGCTTATTACTTCATAGTGTGATAAGTTTTGTGATGAACATGTAGAATCTAAAAAAAGTGGGGGATGTATCTTTTTTTAATATTTAATAGTAATTTCAGTTTGTTATTGATATCCATGGTAGGCCACAAAAAAATATTTTCCATTACTAATATATTTTTAACCCCATATTTGATTTCATTAGGGGATCCAGTGTAGTGTGTTAGCATTTCCCAGAAGCCATTTTCAACAATGACATGCCATATATTGGGCTATATTGTATTAGACCACAAAGCGCAATATGGTAGACTAATTATAGGCTGCAGCATGTATTTCCTGTTAGTGACTGTGTCATTATACCACTCTCACAGCTACATTTCCTGCCAGGCTGTAACAGCTCTCTTTCTCTATTTCAGCTAGGGCAATGTGCCCTTCTGTCCATCGTTGTCTGTGTGGGTGTTCCTACTGTAGTCTGTCTGAACTGTCACTTTTTTGCTTCTTTTTTTTTGCAGTTTATTTGGAAATGTATGTACATGATACGATACGATACGATACGATACGACACGACACGACACGACACGATACGATACGATACAAGACGATATATGTTATGATGATATGACATGATGTGATGTGAACACTCTGTAGACTGAAATTTTTCTTCTCTTTTTTTCATATTTTAAGGGTTAAATGGAGGAATGAGATCTCTTTCACTGGTATTGTCTGAGAGATCTGAAACTCCAAACCAGCTGATCACCATGAACGACACCAACAGCAACACCCCAGTATGTTATTCCAACACCAGCACCCCATATAAGTATGACCCAAACATGGGTAAAGTCTACTACTCAGCTACCTTCTCCACTTTGGGCCTCACCTCCAATCTCATTGCCTTCATTGTGCTTATTAAATCCTGCAAGCGAGTACAAAGCCACTCACGCTCCTTCTTCCTCATCTTCCTGGGCGGTCTGGTTGTTACTGACTTCATGGGTCTCCTCGTCACGGGCACGGTTGTGGTTTCATTCTACATTACGCGTGTTGATTGGACTCATAAGGACCCCACCTGCCATTTCTGCAACTTTATGGGTATGTCTATGGTGTTCTATGGACTGTGTCCACTGCTGCTCAGTGCCACCATGGCTGTGGAGCGCTTTATTGGCATCAACCATCCTTTTGCACGTTCCAACAGCATGTCCAAAGGACGGACCGTTTCCATGGTGTTGATGGTCTGGTTTGTTGCTGGCTGCATATCGCTGCTACCCCTAACAGGCTTTGGTAGCTATCACATTCAGACGCCTGGCTCCTGGTGCTTTCTCAACGTCAGCCCAGAGAGGAATGACGTGGCCTTTTCCCTTCTCTTCTCCCTGGTTGGACTGATTAGCATCACTGTGTCTTTTTTGCTGAACACAGTGAGTGTGGTGACTCTGATTAAGGTATGCTGTGGACCGGACAGGATCCAGCGGCGTAGAGACCATGAAGTGGAAATGATGGTGCAGCTTATTCTGATCATGCTCATTGCTACTATCTGCTGGTGTCCCCTTTTGGTGAGTTTATTTCTTTTTTATATGTAACCACTGTCTGGGTTTGCATGTAATATGTTTAGTTATTTTTGGGTTTTCTTTTATTTTGGAAACAACCAAAGAAAACAACAATGATTAAATCTCTGACAAAAAGAATTATTACAATAATGTTGATCTGGCTTTTAGCATTGTTTTGAAAGGATTTTTTTTTTCACAAGATAAATTTAGTTACTCAATATTTAAAAAGATCAAATCAATTGTTCAACAGAAAGTTTTTGCTTTTAAAAAAGAAAAGAAAGAAAGAAAACATTTTATCGCATATTGCATATAAATTTATATGACATCATTTTACAGAATAAACAGGAAGAGTCTGGTCTTTTTACACTGATTTTGGCCAACACTGGAAAGCCTGTGACTTGGTTTTGACCTGCACAAGTGTGTGTGACTCTTTTGTTGACATTGTCATGTGGTCTATTACAATGTTCCTTTTTCTATTGAAGACAAAAAGGGAATATTTCCACACTCAGCCCAATCTTCTCTTGCATCCTGTATTTTAATCATTTCTTAAAAATCCCTCTTTCTGACTGTTTTAAGTTATTAACTGCCTCTTCTCACAACAGGCCCGCACCCGAAACTGGGCTGCCCAGGTTTTCTCAGTTTTTTTTTTTTTTTTGTGTGTGTGTTTGTTTTTTTTAATGAGGCATCATCAAAAGAAACTCTTTTTCTCTGCTTTCTGATGTGAGCCTCATTTATTCTTAATGATGCAATTTCTTAAAAAGTTCATGTGAGAGCCCTCTAGTCTTATCCGCTGTTAAAATTCCTGTTTGTGTTGACTTTGAAATGCCATATTTCAGCATTTGAGTATAATTCTTTTAAGGCTTTAAAGTAAATACATGCTATTGCAACTGTGTAAAGCATAAATTAGTATACTATAGTATTAATATATTATTAGTTTAGATTTTAGTGTGATAATCTAGTGCATCTGATTCTTATAGTTTCATGCCTATTGAGCTGTTTGTATTTTTGCCCTTTTGTCCTCTCTGGAATGATGTTCAAAACTCTTCAACTCTGCAATCTTCAAACCTATTTTTATCCTTTTTGTTGCTTAATCTACCAGATTGTAATTTGTTTATATTTCTTCCAAGAAGCACTAACTGTGCACAGCTAATTTAGGAATGATAAGGATTAAAGCCCCTGACTGGAAATTAATTCTCTGTCTAACCTTAGTTGTGTAATTCCCTAAACAGATATATATTCTGAGGAGAGCGGTGAAATCTTCTGCTAATGATGACATGATTTTGTTCTACATTCGAATGGCCACCCTCAACCAGATATTTGACCCCTGGATTTACATCATTTTTCAAGTGTCCCGACTAAGGCGAGTAAAGACCACAAATAATATCAAGATGCTTTAAAAAAATGATAAATCACAGCTTTCCATGTCATTGGTCATCCCCATTATAATTCAGCTTTGGGCTATAGTTTGCCGGCTACATCAGCATGTCTGAGTCATCTGCTAATTATACAGATAGAAACGCATTTGCATTTTGCAGTTTCATGAATGTCAAACAATTACCCATAAACTTACAGCATTACTGAGCGCATGCTTAATAGTGCATCTTGTTTTCCATCATGGTTTGCTACATCCATTTTTCTCATCCAATTTTATCCATATTTCAGTGAAATAACTTATGCTCTCACATTTGCTTGTGTGGTATTTTATTTTGTTAAACTAACACAGACCGCTTCTGATCCAAACCCAGAAAGATTATCCATATGTGGGTTTAAGTTTCACCAGGTTACTTAAATATTTCTTTTGAGCAGAGCTGCAGCAGTTATTTCTAATAAAGGTTACACAACAAGTTTTCCAGTCTGCTCTGGAGAAATAAAAACCTCAATAAAGGCTTTAGGACCTGTCTGAAAACTGTACCAGAGAAAGTAACAACCAAGTTGTCCTTCCTTTCCAAGCCTGAAGGACAAAAATTACTTGCTTTGAAAAATAGGAGCGTTCTACTCCAAAGCCAATAAGGACTTTGTTTTTTCTGAGCTATAGTGGTAATATAGAAGTGAAACATGAAAGCCAAGGCACCTTTTTGTAAAAACAAAACAACTCATTTGGAGGTGGTGAAAATATGAATCAATTGGTGTAACACGAATAACAGTAAATAATAAAGTCATAGCTATAAGAATTACATTCTATTTTTTCCAAGACCTTCCTGTGTGAATGCTGGAACTTTACAGACAAGTTCAGGCAGTGAGGTTTTCATTGTTGTCCATCATTTAATTGCTTACACTGCAGAATAACTTATCCTGTTTGTAGTTGTGGGGTGTTCATTTTACACTGCTGAGGTGAAACATAGACTCAAACATTCCAGACTTAACCCGTGACTCATAAGTCCAATCTCCACTGAGCAGTTTCAGCTGTCATGCATGATTCAGTCTGTTCTGCTTGCCTGGTCGTAGAGGGTACTTTGAAGTGTGTGTTTGTATCTCTTTGGTCTCTTACTTTGAATGTGTTTTATATGCCAAACACATTGAAAAGGTAAAAATGTCCTCATCAACATTTAATTTAAGTTTGTTTTATGTTTCTTATTTCACTTTCCAGGTTTTTCCAGATTAATCTGATGTTTTGGTTTTGGATGTTGGAAAAACATTTAGACAACACAGATTCAAGACACTGAAAATGTAATACTAATGGCAGTTTCAATTCATTCTTCACAATATTTATTTATATATTTATTTATTTGCTTGTTGGTTTAATGGACTGGTAGAATATGTCCTGTTTACCCGTTCCTACAGATTCAGCACAGGTCAAAGTTTGTTAGAATGTCAGTGTCTTCTTTCCTCATTTATTTCCTGTATCATGATGTTCATTTTAAAAGTGATGCTAGCATAAATGTGGCCACACTTATAACGGCTGGCAAAAATTGTAGAAGGTACTATTAAGGATATTAATGAATACATAAGTAAAAGCTGTCAACCGATCACCACCTCAGCGTGAGTTGGCTCAGATGGTGGTGGAGGAAGACGATCAGGCCTGCAGGCCCAAAGTGTCGTAGCAGAGTCTCCTGTCAGAGCAAGTTTCAACTCCCACCTTCAGCAGAACTTCAACCTTGTCCCGAATTAGACGGGGACATTGAGTCCGAATGGGCTGTGTTCCGTACCTCTATTGTTGAGGCGGCCAGCCGGATCTGGGGCCGTAAGGTCGTTGTTGCCTGTCATAGCGGTAATCCCAGAACTTGTTGGTGGACACCTGCAGTGAGGGATGCCGTCAAGCTGAAGAAGGAGTCCTATTGGTCCTTTTTGGTCAGTGGGACTCTGGAAGCAGCTGATAGGTATCGACAGGCTAAGCTGGATGCGGCTTTGGCTGTCGCCAAGGCAAAAACTCAGGCGTGGGAGGAATTCGGCGAGGCCACAGAGAACAACTTCTGGATGGCTTCAAGGCAATTCTGGTCCACCATCTGGCAACTCAGGATTGGGAAGCAGTACTATGTCAATGCTGTGTACAGCTGAGATGGGGAGCTGCTGTTCTCAACTCAGGACGTTGTGGCACAGTGGAGGGAATACTTCAAAGACCTCCTCAATCCTACCAACACGACTTCCGATAAGGAAGCAGAGCTGGGGGACTCGGGAATGGACTCTCCTATCTCTGGGGCTGGGGTCACTGAGGTGGTTAAAAAGCTACTTTGCGGCAAGGCCCAGGGGGTGGATAGGATCTGCTAAGAGTTTCTCAAGGCTCTGGATGCTGTGGGGCTGTCCTGGCTGACATGTCTCTGCAGCATCACGTGGACATCGGAGACAGTACCTCTGGACTGGCAGACTGGGATGGTGGTCCCCCATCTTTTCAAGAAGGGAGACCAGAGGGGGTGCTCCAACTACAGGGGCATCACACTCCTCAGCGTCCTTGGAAAGGTCTATTCCTCTGGAGAGGAGGGTTCGTTGGGTAGTTGAATCTCGGACTGAGGAGGAGCAATGTGGTTTTTGTCCTGGTCACGGAACAGCTCTTCACCCTCTTTGGCGTCCTGGGGGGGGCATGGGAGTTTGTCCAACCAGTCTACATGTGGTTTGTGGATTTGAAAAATGTGGTCCTGTTGGCGTCATCTGGGTGTGATCTCCAGCTCCCGTTTGAGCGATTCACTGTCAAGTGTGAAGCGGCTGGGTTGAGGATCAGCACCTCCAAATCTGTGACCATGGTCCTCAACTGGAATATGGTGGATTGCCCTGTCCGGGTCGGGAGCAAGGTCCTGCCTCAAGTGGAGGAGTTTAAATATCTCGGGGTTTTGTTCACAAGTGAGGGAAGGATGGAGTGTGAGATCTACAGGCAGATTGGTGCGGCATTTGTAGTAATGCACACTGCACTAATCTGTCAAGTTGAGCCAAAAGGCAAAGCTCTCAATTTACCAGTCAATCTACGTTCCTGGCTTCACCTATGGTCATGTGGGTCGTGATTGAAAGAACAAGCTCTTGCATAGTTGAGGTGGCTCGGGCATCTGGTCAGGATGCCTCCTAGACGCCTCCCTGGTGAGGTGTTCTGAGCATGTCCCTGTGGGAGGAGACCCCGGGGAAGATCCAGGACATGCTGGAGGGATTATATCTCTCTCGGCTGGCCTGGGAATGCCAACTCTGCGGGGGGCAAATGTGGCTTGGGAGCGGGAAATCTGGGCTTCCCTGCTTAGGCTGCTGCCCCCGCAACCTGACCCCGGATAAGCAGCGGATAATGGATGGATGGATGGATTCAGATCTTGCCAAAGTTTTCTTCACGTTTCTTGGATAAAACAAAAGAACTGATTTCTAACACCAGCTACAGTAAACTCTGGGCTGATTTGTTCTTGTGAATGAAGCTTGTTGGCTGGTTTTGCTCCACAAGAGATGTTAAAATATGGTTATGCCTCACACAAAATGTTGCAACTTAACTAAAGCAGGAGGGCAATGGCAATATTAGCCATTCAATGAGTGCACTTAACAAATACTGATTGTACATGTGCTTTTGCTATATAAACTAAACCCACTGTATCTTTTTTGTGGATTTGATATTTCTATTTCTTCTGTTGAATGTTTGTTTTTATCAGTCTGTTTTAATTTTTCTCATCTCTGACTCAACTTCATTCATGATATTTTTTTTGTTTACCCCTTTTCTCTATTTCTTTTTCTTTTGCTCTACATTCCTCTCTTTATTTTATCCTGATACAAATCTCCCTACAACCAGGTCTTCATTGCACAAACTGCTCTGTCCGGAAGTCCCTTCAAGGTCAGGTACCTTCTCCTATGGATACGCTTTGCCACCTGGAACCAGATCCTAGACCCATGGGTTTACATCCTGTTCCGCAGGTCTGTTTTGAAAAGAGTGCACCCTCGCCTTGACTTATCTGAGACGTCCATCATGAACTTGTACCCATCTTTTCGTGGAACCATCCGCAGATT
This sequence comes from Telmatherina bonti, assembly GCF_933228915.1. Taxonomy (NCBI): domain Eukaryota; kingdom Metazoa; phylum Chordata; class Actinopteri; order Atheriniformes; family Telmatherinidae; genus Telmatherina; species Telmatherina bonti. The sequence goes on from NC_136626.1 coordinate 17,594,748, forward strand.
CACACAGGCTTCCCTTGGAAGCAATTTTGGGTCAGAAGGCATGGGGGTGACAGAGAAAACAAATGTGACACCCCGGTCTACTTTAAAGCCAACACCTCCTTCTCCATGATAAGTTGTATTTGGGTTACTTAAATAGCAGAAAAACATTTGAGTCCTAGTATTTCCACTCTTTAATGACTTTACATGTGTCATGGATAATGTGTGGATAAGTTGTTAGGCTGTGCCAGAAATGTGAGATGACGTCATTTTGTTGTGTAGGGTTGATATTTCCGATAGGCCAGCAGTTAATCAAGTGATGACTAAACCTGTAAATCATCAAAAAGTATCCTGGCAACCAGATGAATCAAGCACTAATGTCAACCAGAACACATTTAAAGCTATCTAAATGCACTTCTTCTTCTAGATATGCTGATCCATTGAGTTTTTCTGTAAAATTTTATTGTTAAATAAGAAGTTACATTTGATAAGAGCCAATTATTTCACTGAGATGGTTAAAACTGCTGTGACACTTTGTGTGCATTTTAACCCAGACGAGTGTCATAGTGTTTTAGCAAAACGGTTTATGATAACAGACTCTCAAGAGCATAATTCTGACTATTTACTTGTTTTATCATGTATGACAAAATGGTTTGTAAGGTGTGTATCCAAGAGAATATCATAGAATCTGAGTGCATTTGATATAATCTATATACTCATGTTTGATGGAACAGTGCTTTACTGATGCTTAACTTCACAGATTGTTTGTGAAATTCTGAAAAATGTATAGCTTTAATATTTTATTTTCATCATTTCAGTCTAATTCTTCCTTACTGCTGTTGTTGTGTAACTGTTGAAATACTTGTTTTTATTTTGCCCAAGTTCTCAAAAACTTATATTTGGGATTTTAACATTGTATGTAAAATGCATGTTTACTGCTAATCTGAATAGAAAGTGACATTTGAAAGTTGTTTCCTAGTAATGTGGTCAGGGAGTGTCATTAATTGTTACCGGTTGGAGTGTCATCTGTAATTAAAGTAAGTTTGAAAGGATATGTTTGAATGTTTTGTAATCTGGATTAATTCTTTAATATTTGATTAAGATGTTAATTAAAACTTTCAGGAAAATAAATGAACAGCTCAAACATTTAATATATTCCAAACTTCCATCTTGAGAGAATATTTACAGTGTCCACAACATGTGATTGGTGCTGTATAACTTTCCCAGAAAGGTCCCTGTTTTTCCCCAGAGACAGTTGAATAGGAAATATGTCTGATATTGGTAAGTAAGAAACCATCACTCTTTAACTTCCTCCTTTGTTGCAGAACATTCTGCACATTCCAGTCTAAAGACACAATGAGCAATGCACTGAAACTAAGAACAGGGGTATAATGGCTGCAGGAAAAAAATGGTGTAGAATATCTTTTTTTCACTCTTTGACAAGTTATGGTATGGTTTTCGAGGTGCAACCACGAAAATTTTGTTATTCATGCAAGAATTCCAAGGAAGCAATTTTCATTTGAATTTTCATGTGAAGTCAGGGTGCAACCATGCAGGAAATCTTTTACTCTCCCTATCTTTAGTCATTGGAAGTAAAATGCTGGGCCTGATTAAAAATAAGTGTGTTTCAGAGCAGGGCCATTTCCTTATATTTGTTAGTTAGATTTATGGTCATTTGCTTTCCAGTTTTTCATGATTAGTTACATGTATGTATTGAAAGATATTTTGTTTCAATTGGTTGCCAACTGAAGCATTGATCTAATTTTTTCTTTGATGCTTTGCTAGAGAACACAGGAATCCATTTAGTGTATATTCTTATTTACATTTGAGAAGGTAAAAGTTTGGAACAAGCCAATTTTGCTTAGTACTATCAAACAAATAGCTGCCAAATGAGGATGTGCACAAATACAAGTAGATTTTAAAGTGATCACAAAAGACCTTCCCTGTTTTCCTTTTGGGTTTTCATCACAGAAAAGGATTTCACTGCTTATCTAACTTCCTGGATTCCTAGATGGTTCACAGATGTCCACTGATCCTCTAACGTAAGACATTCCACCCGCTTTAAGTTACACCATATGTTTCACAAAACTGGCTCTTAAACCCTTTGTACGATTTTATCTCTGAAAAATGCATTTTTTTATTAAGGTAGAAAATATCAAAATTCTAATTTCATGTTGCACCTCTTCAGAAGAGAATTAGCTTCACCCACAGTACAACACCACAGTTTTCTGTTTAACATTTATTACATATAGAGTGATGATGTGTTGAGAACAAATTTGATAGTACAAAAGCATATTGTAGAAGAAATACATGATATGTATTGTATCATGATATGTATTGATATGTATCAAGAATATGATGAAAGCAATAGAAATAAAAGCAAGAACTTTCAAAGCACTGCTACACATTTCTTCTTTTTACAACTGGACTGTACCAAAGAATTTAACTCTCTCTCTCTTTTGTGTTAATAACTAAATTCGGCCATTTTTGACATCTCCAATAGCTCCCCAAACATCAAACAAAAACACATCAGGGAAAGCAAAATCACCCAAAACAGAATCCAATGCCTCAGCAAAGTCATCCGGATTCTTCTTGTCTTTGCCTGCTTCAACAATGGTGGTTGCTGCAAAGAAAAAAAAATGAAGTGAGCGAGCATTTTCATAGATTGTATCGAAGATTAATTGTGGACACAACCGGTTAGTTATCATTGTGGGAAAATTAGTTTTATGTGTCACAGCTAAATGCAAATCCTAATTTCTTCAAAACATAACATACAATATTAAATTTAAAGTTAAAGTTTCTTGTTCAGTATATCTTTGCTGAACGTCATCAACCATCTAAATGTGCTTTGTTAAATCTAGAGGATTATTTCTTGATGTTTTCATGCTCATGCTCTGATGAAGCAGTTTTAGCCTTCCGCACACTAAGTGCATTTTACCTGACAAAATATCTATAGACAACAAAAGGTTTTATACTGACATAATAGTGCAAAAAAATTATAAAGTTTAATGTTTTTAAATTAGATCAAAATAAACATTTTAAGCAGTTTAGGGACTGTGAAAGTTGTCAAAATTGAATGAATATTAGGTGTTTTGAAAAAAAACTGGATGAGTTTGGGAAAAGATTAAGAAGTTTTATGAGAATGAGTCAAGTAAATAAACAGGTAAATAAAGGAAGGATAAAAGAGTCATGGTTGCAGTTGGAGAAACTGTTCACAAGACCGTATCTGACAGAGTTCTGGAGGGGTCCTGATCTGAGGAGGAGATAAGAACTCCCTTTTAAACCTTAGTGAGAAAGAGGTCCATGGTTGTGGTAAATCTATGGTTTTCTTAAACACTAGATATGTGATCTTATCCAAAGCTGGTATCAGAGACCGCCTGGCACCCTTCATCTGACAGAGGCCCATCTCTAGATGTTTAGCAGGTTTGAAATTCCACTCCATAAACAATCCCTATCACCATGGTTTACGCCTAGTTTCTTGTGACCCAAAGGTCACAACACATGCATCAAGAAAAAGGATCAAAGAGATAATTGTGGACAAAGCTAAGAAGAGAGTCGGGTCTGACTGATCTCAGCCTCAGGAATGTTGTGAGACTGAGGCCTTTTTAATATGAGCAATAAGAATACATTAAGTTATTATAACTATCAAAAGTACATATGAGATTAACATATAACGTGAAATTTCCAAAATGTAGGTCAGTATTAAATATATGCAAATCATCAGGAAATTGTGTTAATTTAATTAAATGAATTCATAATCACACCTAGAACCCCGATCTGAACCAGCAAGTTGTCAACAAAATGTTGCTTTAAACAACATATGTCTGATGTGTCAAATTTGTCATTTGGTGTTACAGAGGGTCATGCAGCATCCAGCTTCTAGCTGCTGGGAGAGCAAGACCTGTTCACCTCTGCTGCATGACTGGAGTGAAAATTAAATGCATGTTCTGGCTTATTATCCGCTGTTAATATATGTTAATAAATGAATGAAAAAAACATTTAAACAGTTGAAAATACTGTTACATGTCGTGGAACCTTAATTAGAGAACATAGATCCATCCTTTTTCTTTATTGCTTGTTCCAATTCAGGATCAAGGAAAGCTGGGGCCTTTCCCAGCAGTTATTGGGCGAGAGGCAGGGTACACCCTGGACATGTTGCCAGTAATTAGAAAACAGTTGGGGCTAATTGTTAAAGAAATTTTAATTACATTTTAACTTTAGTATGGCCTAATGAGCAGCTATTGGGACACTTGCAGGAAGCGGCTTCGGAGGATCTGTGTTGCTTTATGTGCAGAAAATACAAGCATTTTAATTTTTGAAGAAGGTTTTTTTTTTTAATTATTTAAAAAAAAATAAAATAATATATATATATATATATATATATATATATATATATATATATATATATATATATATATATATATATTTATATTGAGTGCAACCATGCAGAGAATATTCTGATCTTTCTATCATTAATCATGAAAAGTTAAGTGCTCTATTCCCGTCTGACAGTAATTATGTTGCACAGCCGCATGCGCCTTGGCATTTCTGTTTCTCTGTGATCGATTAAATTAATGGCATAATAGGTATTTGTTTTGACTGGTTGCCAACTGCAGCACTAATAGTGGTTGTTTTTGGCTTGTTTGTTAAGAGAGGCACACTAAACTGCTCTGTTAAGACTATTAACTTGTCAAACATCATGACAACACAGCCAAGAGAAAGTACAGCATCTATCTTCCTCTCAGAGTGCTTGAATTTCATTACATTGCCTGTGATATAAACATTTTCTAGAAGTGCATTTTAAAGATAATTTTATTTCCAGATATCCTCATCTTAATCAAGATATTTGGATCAAAACGTTTTTTGTGGGAATGAATTCAAGTAATGAAAAAACCTTTGCCTTAAAAGTCAAAAGACCAAACATTCCTTTAAAAATACCAGGCTCAGAGCTCTGAGAAAGAGCACACATTTTATTCTCTCATGATTAGCACAGAAAATCCCCCCAGATTAATATTTTTCATCTCACTAAAATGTTTTGATATTCAGTTGAGTAAGAAGCCAACTATTGATATATCGGTGGTTACAGTGGTGGGCTTGGGTCTGGAGAACCAAGCCTGCTGAGTTGGACCATTCTTAGGGTCATTTTTAACCCCTCAGTGAAAAACACACTTGAATCATGGTCTATTTAAAGCTTCACTTCATAAGTACAAAATCGATTTAAAGTTCGGAATAAAAAAATGTTGATCTTTTACAATATTAATGCATTAAAAAAAGTCCAAAACTAAATCCTCCTTATTCATCATCTTACCCAACTCCAGGTCTCTGATGCCCATGTAGCTCTCCAGCAGATCATCCACTTTCCTGGTAGCCCGTTCCTCAAACTCATTCTGCTGGCAGAGCAAACAGAGGCTTTTAGGAAGAGATGGTGGCATGAAGTCTGAAATATTACATTTTCTTCTACCAAATCACATGACGGGTAGGAATACTTGTTTGATATCATGAATTATGACTATGTTTAAGTTTATACAATAAAAGAGAGATAGTCTAAACAGACTTTGCAGTCATGTGAAAAAAAAAAGTATATATAAAGTATGATTTACTCCTCTGTGGCTGGTTTTATATATACATATATATATATATATATATATATATATATATATATATATATATATATATATATATATATATATATATATATATATATATATATATATATATATAAACATGTGTATGTTTGTATTAAATGTTTTGCTTTTTTCACATGTCTGTGGAACTTCTCTGATGTATCCCATATTACAAATTAATTTTTATTTTTATCTTCCCAAGTTCATGAGAGTAATATTGTCAATGAGTTCCTTGACTGATCAAATAAATGACATGTTGTGTACTAAAGTTCAGGGAAATGGAATGACTTCCTCCCCAACAGTCCAGTTTGTTTGTTTGTGTGCGAGTGAGATCACTGGGTTATTTGGTTCATTTCAGGTCAGGTCATTATGCACTATGAGAGCTTTTTAGCATATACAGAAAAATCCCTAGTCAAAATATGTTTAATATCAGTTTGAAAACATTAAATAAATAAAAATTAAGTTTTAAGAAGTTATTTTAATTTTCCAGAAAAGCTTTTTGTGTGCCATGGGTATTTGTTGAGTATATCAGGAAGTCATTGTTCAGCAGAGCATGTGAAGCTTACCACTTCCTGAACTGTAGCAGCACCCTTGGAGCGAAGTCGTAGCGTCTCTTTCCCATTTACCATCTTGCCCTCATTTGACTTTGGCGTTTTAGTCCTCATCCCAATCATGTCTGATCACACACACAGGCGGAAGTGATAAATAAACTTAGTCATTAGTTAGTGATGAAATATTTACAATACAACAATCATTCCAGTTAGGATTTCTTTTAATGAGTCTACCAGTTCCTTTCTAATCATTTAGATTTTCACTGACAATTGGTAAAATATTTATCCATCAATTCCCAAGAAATTGAAAGGAATATGAACTATAAATAAAAAGAAAATTCTCTTTTTTTTCTTAAAAAAAAATAAATAAATAAAAATTAATTAAAAAAAAAAAAAAACTAAAAAGGAAATTCTCACAATTGCATGTCATCTCCTCAACTGTTTCTCAGAGATATATTTTTAACAAGCTCACACACACCCTGGGAAAAGGGGGACATCCATTTCTGCATGACAGTTCAATGACTCCAAGGGGGAAAAAGGAGCTGGTCAGATGTCAGCAGCTGTACTACCATGGGTTTGAGGTTGAACAAGAAGGTAAGACTTCAGTCTTGTGTGCAAACAACACTTACTAGTAAGACCTGAAAGGACTGATTTTGCTGAAAATCACACCAATTTATGTTTGGCCCTGCAACATATAGGAGCTCCTGATGCAAATAGTAGAACATCATATAGGGTAATTCACCCCCTGCTGGAGTGCAAAAGAAATGGCTCATGTGTTTTCAAAGCTACATATGGTAGTTACATGCAACACTCTTCTAAGTTCCTATAAGGTGTAAAAATCAGTAATAATCATAAACTTATATATTTTGCAGCTAATCCATAATATTTAGTTCATGAGTGAATGAGTGTTTCAGGTGCTATGTTAACTTCTTTTCTTTCTGAACTGAAAATGACATTCTAATTTGCACATTTATACAGGAAAGGGAGGGAAGTTGTGCCCAGAGCTTTCCCTGTGGCAGGAACTAGATCAGTGATCGCACCACTAAGTGACAGTTTGTCCATGCACAGTACATCAAGGGGGTAAACTTTGTGTCAAAAGACACAAGCAGGAATATTTCATGTGATAGCAGAGCTGGATAAAGGACTGACACCTGTTCTGGTATCTTAATTGTCTCAGTGGTCATTTGTGGTGAATAAGAGATCTCAATTAACCAAAAAGCAGATTCATACGGAACACAGCATCCCACAGATAACAAGCTAGGAAAACAAACAAGATGGCGAGCCATTGCATGTTTCTGTTCACCCATCCCCTGGCAATTCCATCAAAACTGAGCTACAGCAGACTGGAGTGCAATAATTATTCACCAATAACAGGAAGTCAAACACTTGACCATGGATTTGGTTTCCTGTCTGATAAGCAAACACTTCCACTAAGAAAGCTCAACTTCCTTTTGTGCTTTGCCTACACAGTTCCTGTAAAAATTCTCAAAGGTAAACAAATTCTTGAAAAAGAAATAGAAAATGAATCCTGAACTGAACTTTGACAGGCACAGAGAATCAATCTGCGTAGGCAACTTATGCCAAGAGTTGTGTTTAGATAAAGCATAGTGCAGCTGATAGCAAGTCATACATCAGCCATGTGAACATCTAGAATATTTTAGGAAAATGTATTATTTATATGTCTATTTCTCACACTTAAATCCCATGACCTCCCTCTCTCAGGTCTCGTGTAGGTCTTTAGGGGGGACACCAAAGTTTTTCTACCGCAGCCAAGAGATGTCATTTTTTTAGCGACTCCTGGGGTCTTTCCACCAGTGGAATCCGTCCAAAATGCTTTCCCTGGGAAGTGTCCTAAATTCAACCGGATGCACACAAGTTATACTTTCGATTTGAAACTGTCCCTGCTTTAATGTTTGAATAATGATTTGACCTCATGTTATCCTATTAAACATGCATGTGAAATTTGATCATAATTATTGGATCATGTTTTAAATTATGGACAAATTTACCTCGGTGGTCAATCTTTGAACATTAAAGCAGAAGGCAAGAAGGCAACATTTGCTCAAAACTTTCTATTTTGTTTTTAGACTGACTGTTCAAGTTCTGCAACCAGCATAAAAAAAATACCTTTTTATCATTTTCGTCATCTTTGTATGTCTATGTGAAAATTTCTGGTAACACTTTGCAATAATGGTACAAATCATATACTTTAGTAATGTGCAACTCATGATGAACTAATGTATTTATTAATGAAGACTTTATCGTGAATTCCTGTTGCTCATCATAAACTTATGATGATCTCAATGTGGATTTATGTGGTTAGTTGGTCTTTAATTGATAATCAATTAATAAACCATAGTTCGCTGATAAATTATGAATATGATGACATATTTGCCAGTTTAAACATAAACATATTTAATTCCCTACAACTTATCTTCTTTTTATTTTTATTTATGCAAGACACACTAAAAGAAGTTTTTGTTTTGTTGTTCCTAAAGCAGCTATGTACTTGATATAAAGCATTTCCTTAATATACCAGTGTCTTATCTTTATTAAATGCACTGCATTATTACAGTGATAGTAAAACCCTAATTATCACTCCAAGCTCTTTTACATGTTACCCAAGTGAACTTCTTTGAGTGTGTCTTACATTAAATAAAAATGAAATAAAAAGTATCAGGGAATTAAATTATATATTTGTATCTAAACTGGCAAATTTGTTGACATATTGATGAATTAACAGTGAGCTGATGTTCATTAATTAATGATCAATAAGGGGTCAAGAAATCATATGAATCAACATTGAGATTATCATGAGTTCATGATGAGCAACAGGAATTCATGATACAGTCTTCATAAATTAATGCATTAGTATATCATGAGTGACACATTACTTAAGTATATGACTTGTACCATTATTGTCAAGTGTTACAAATTTTCTTAATCAAGGCTGCACTACTATTTGTTAGAGCAATTTTTTTCAGTGACTGTAATTCATTTTACTAATTAATTTGTGAAGATAAACCTGCCTGAGCTGTTTTTACCACTCTATTTTGGTATTTATGCCAAAAGTAAGTATTTGGTACCAAATCACTCTCTTTAATTTAGACTATTTTACTTTTGTTACTATGTTATTAACCATCATTAATTAAAAAAAAAAAAAAAAAAACATTGATTATTATTGTTACTGCCCAAAGGAAAAGATAAAAAATGCAAAGAAACTTTATCTGTTGATTTGTTCTTCATGTCAACTTTTAAGGGTCAATGTTCTCACACTGAACTAAAGACACGTTCTTCATCTTGCATTTTAAGAACTCCCATGGTTTCAGCCATAGCCATAGTGGGCAAGCACTTAGGGACAGTCTACTGTATGTAAGGGTGCATGAAGAAAAGGAAAATAAAAAAAAGAAGAAATAAATAAATACATGTTGAATAGATTTTTGTATTTTACCCCAACCAGTTTTCCAGACCGAAATTTATTCTGTGTCATCAACATATTCACACATGAGAACATTTATAATGTAAAACTTTAAACTGGGTTCGCTAAAATGGCCTTTCTGGGCTAGGTATCAGTGGTGGGTAAATATTTCGTTTGAGTGGGGCTTGACAAAATGTTGTTTGGTCTGAAAACGGATCCTAAGTTCTGCTATTCTTGTACGTTTTTGGTGCAACAGAACTGCCATGTAATATTTTCCCTGTAGTGGGCCTCTGTTTTCAGTTGTATCAGCATAACATCTACTGTAATTGTGTTTCATTCCTCCTGTTGTCTCAGTATCACTGATGCACCTCATGTTTTCTCAACCAGCATGTTTGTCTAATATTAATACTTAGTATTCTGTCTGTTATAAACATGATCACAAATCTCACACAGCATTTTACATCTTTCACTCACCAAAGGCCTTCTTGGGCCCCACAAGGCGAAGAGTGAAAGGAATGCCTCTTGGTTGCTCTTTTAGCATTTTAGCCACCTCGTAGTGCCGACAGCCTACAATGCTCTGGTCATTGATTGCCTCAATGTGGTCACCAACACATACTGTCTTCAAGCAGTCTATGGTACTGCCTTCTTTTATCCTCTGGGGAGGGGGAAAAATTAACATTTGTAGAGCCAGGTAAAATAGATTTCAAATACACAGAAAAAAATACATGTGGATTTTGTACACATCTAATTTATGACTGTGGAGATTTTCCCAAAAAATGTGTGGAAATCTAAAGCACCAAAAATGTTTCAGATAGCAAACGGTCATTAATAAGTTAGTGTCTTTGCAATGATGTTTACATTTTTTTTAAAACCTTACAATGGACTTAAAAAAAATTTAAAAATAAAGGGAAAAGGGGGCTATTTCACAGTGGACTTTTACAAATATACAATGTTCTTGTTTCAGTTTTTCCTCTACTTTTATTTACCTTAATGAAAGCATAGCCTGCTCCATTGTCCGTGATGGTGAGACCCAATGCATCTTCTGTCTTTGTCACCTCCACTTCTTTCGTCTCCCCCCTGATGTGAGCAAAGATGAAGTCTTCCAGTCCAATCTGCCCACCCAGCAGCTTTTGCATGTCCACTTTGTGAGAATTTAGGGTACAGAAAAGAATCTGGGGGAAGCAATTTTAAACAACTTTGAATAATAAAGACCCAGAATGATGTTAATTACATAATTGTTAAAAAGCACAAGGCATCATAGCATTTTTATTGTTTTGAAAGCAGGATGACTGAAGTCCAAAGTTTTTTTCTTAAAGGCCTACACTGTTAAATTAAACTCATTCAGATGGTTTTAGCTGTTCAGTATTATCATTATCCAGCAGAGGGTAGCAGAGCTAAATTCATTCATTCGTTCATTCATTTTCCGAACCGCTTGTTCCAATTCAGGGTCCGGGGAAGCTGGAGCCTATCCCAGCTGGCTTTGGGCGACAGGCAGGGTACACCCTGGACAGCTCACCAGTCCATCGCAGGGCCACACAGAGAGACGAACAACCACACTCACGCTCACGCTCACTCCTAGGGGCAATTTAGAGTAACCAATTAACCTATCATGCATGTCTTTGGATGGTGGGAGGAAGCCGGAGTACCCGGAGAGAACCCACGCATACACGGGGAGAACATGCAAACTCCACACAGAAAGGCCACTGACCAAACCAGCCAAGGATCAAACCAGTGACCTTCTTGCTGTGAGGCCACAGTGCTAACCACTGCACCACCGTGCAGCCCTCAGAGCTAAATTATTCAGAATAAAACAGCTTTGAATTTTAGACTGAAGGCCAGGACAGTCATGATGACAAAAAGATCATTTGTATGCTAGAACATATTTAATACGTCTAAAAGTCAATACAGCATGAAAAAAGACTAACGCAATCAGAGTGAAACTGCAAATCAAAATAATCAAAGTCTCATTTTACTTAGTCATGTTTTAAGCAAATGTGTGTAAAATACCATTTTCACATTTTAAGTTGAGTTTTGCTGTACTTTAACAAAATCCAAGATAAAATGAGTGAGTTGTTATCTTGAAGCAGTTCCTGTAGATAAATCATTTCAAGTCGGACCACAGTTCAAGGTTTTTTTCCTGCGTCTGACTAAACACTAACTGTAAACTGCTGCTGAAGCTAAGTCCCCTGCAGGTCAAGGAGACTGCTGCACTTTCCATTATCACCAGTTAATTACCTGATGTTTCTTCAATAGAATGTACTGTATCAAGAAGTCTGCGTGTAGTTCAAGGCCTTGTAGATAGAGTGATAGAGCGATATGTAAAGGGATCAAACCAAATTTTCAACAGTATTTTGAAACGTATATATATATATATATATATATATATATATATATATATATATATATATATATATATATATATATATATATATATATACGTATATATATATATATATATATATATATATATATATATATATATATATATATATATATATATATATATATACATATGTATGTTAATACAGTTTCCACAGGATATCAATTCAACTGTTCATTTGATTTTGTTTTTTATGGTATCCTGTATTGCTGCTCACCCTAACAAGCACATACCCTGGTAACCTGGACTGGACATCAACTAACACAGCAGATGTCCAAAGGGAAAGAAAGACACATTTACAGAAAGTATGTTGTTTTGTACATAAGCTTTTAGCTTTTAATAACTGCAGTTCGTGTAATATAAAGAAGTAGCAGTGCATCGGACACAGTTATCGTTGCCTGAGAAAATCAGCAACCCAGGTTGCTACGGAATCTACAATGGTACATTTCGTTTCATCTGTAATTGTTTGTACCTGTGATAGGACACGAGAACGATAGGATAAGCCTTCATGGTCACCTTCAGTGCTGATAAGTATTTGATAAGGCTTGTGTTGAATAGTCATTGTTCTACTTTTAAGTATGATAATTAGGAAAACAACAGAACAGTGGCAACCACATCTGTCATCATTTTTAGGGAACTTTCTCAAATCTGCTGTTTTCGCTTCATTTTCCAGGACATTACCTGCAAAGCATTTTCTACAACAAAATGTGCTCAAATTCAAAATATTACACCAGTGTCGCACACCTGATTGATTTTACCTTATGGTTTATTCACTACTGATGAACCTACTACCAGCTGCTCTGGACATATAGTAATCCATTGGAATTGCTTGTCTAAAATATTGCATTGATATCTGGACATCTCTAAATATGTTCAGCACTGAGAGCAAAACCAGGCTGCACTGTGCCATTTGACCACCCCTAATTCAAGCTTTAGTATATTTCTTGGGTTCTGGCTATGTAAGCTACTGCCTGCTGTAACCTGACTGCATGCAATCGGTTGGACCTGCAACAGGTCTTTACTGAGGTTCTATTATGATTTAAAAAAAAAAAAAAAAAAAAACACCTAAAATGCATTTTAATTCTTATTTTAAGCTTATTTGGATATGGTCTGCTATTTGACAAGATTTTGAGGGGAAATGAATGTCAGCTGGTTCTGTTGTGCACTGGAGTCGCAATCACACCTTATTGAATAAAATATATTTGTTTACTGATTACAAAACAGTATCTAGTATGCTATCAAACTTGGTCAAGACACAGACAAGTACAAAGTCAAGAACACATTAGTAAAAGTAAATGATATCAAATGGTGCATTATGGGAAAAAAAGAAGAATGGAAACCTAACACCTATATATTGTTGTCAAACAGACCAGGTATGCAGGACTGAACTACACATATGTCTTGATTATTTTGAGATTTTCTAGAAATGTTGCACAATAATTTTGTTACAGTCATACCTCTGAGGGGGAGATGTCGAACACCTCGGCAATCTTGGCATACAATTCCTTGACGTTAGTAAATCCATGGATGCGACCTGTTGGGCTCCCATGAGCCAGCTGGGTGTGGAAGATAAGCTTTGGTCTCGAGTATTCTGGTGGGCCTGGAGGTGGTGGTGAAGGAGGGGGTAGTGGAGGTGCTGTAGGCTCCATACAACCCTGTTTTGGGTCCTGGCTCTGGGCCTTCTCTTCCTCCATGGCCTCGGCCCCTGCTGCCTTGGAGTCCTGCGGGCTCATAGCCTCCCCGTTCTGCATCAGCACCAGCTAAGGTTCAATCCTTCTATTGGATCCCTGCTGGTGAACTGCTCTGGCTTGAAGAAAAACTGTCTTTCACCAAACACCAAATCGACCAACCACGTAGGGCTATGGAGTGATGATCACAGATAAATTAGTGATGAGCGTAGTCTGGTAACAGTAGCTGAAAGAGGCCGGCCAGGCCCTGCCGGGTAGTAACCCGACACTCTTTGAGTTGAAGATTGTATGTGTTATATTTGAGCCTTTGGTAGCTCATGCACAGAGAACATAAACAAAACGTGAAGGTTTTTTTCATATACGAAGCAGTTAAACCTCCATTTCCCAAGTCATTCTGCGATACATGGTACAGGCATACATGACCATTTAAAATGTGAACATCTAAAGTATGCAAATGCCCCACAAAACAACTGCTCCACTGGGCAGTTCCAGACAATGTCCCAGTGTTACTGGTAAGATGATATCCTTGGGCAGACAGTAAGATGCTATGCCCAAAGACCTCATTGGATAAAAGAGGTTGTTGCTGGGGTGAATCCTTGGTGATGCATTGACCTTTTTGACCCAATGAACAAATGCATGAGATGAGTCAATAAATAAATTCTCGTTGGTCGTTCATGTACTATCACAGGCAGGGGTTTAAGTTGTTGGCTTATTTACTTTCTTTGGAAAAAGTAGATCTACAAGTCTAGCCAGTCATTGAAATAACAGTATAATGGGAGAAACTGGAAGAGGTGGAACACTGAGGAAACTTGGTGTGGGGATTTCCAGTTATCGCCTGACCTGGAGCTAACGTATCAGCATGCAGGAAAACAAGTGATGGATGTTTATAAAACACAAACAGTGGTGCTGTAATGAAAAGCCATGGCAGTCATGCTTAGCATTTTCAATTCACTCTGGAGATCAATTGCTTATGACGCCCCATTTGTCTCACATTATTCCCATGTGATGTGTAACCCATACAAACGGAGGGCCTTTTTCTTTTGTCAGGATATAAAAGAAGTCTGTTTCTCTGCAGTAAATGCAGCTTTTTGCATTCATTAAAGTTTGACGGATCCTCTTTTAAACATGCCAGTGTCTCACCAGCATCAGATAATTAATTTATCTGATTACTGCTTTGTGACACTCACATAGCTGGCTAGTTTAAATTCCTGATGATAAACTAGTTTTCAGTTTGAATGGCACATTCAAAGCTTATTCATCCCATTTTCAGAGATAAGTAAGCATTTGTATAACTGTTTACATCTGCTTTTCATACATTCCTATTGGATTTACCTGGCATTTAACATAATCACAAAAATATCTTGACTTTTATGGAACACATGCTGCATTGTTTACATATATTATCATGCTGTATGTGTGTCAGCAAATGCATTCACTCGAGATGCATGTGTAAAGCTTCTAACACCCTTTTTTTTAATTTTGCTTCATAAGCATTTCTCTGCACCTGTGATATAATATGTGACTGCAGCAGTGTGTGCGTCATACAGCCATGATTTTCCAGGCCAAGGTGTTGCAAGCTCTTCAAGGTTAGAGTCTTTCCTCCAGCGGCTGATAATGAGAATCTGTTTAGCAAAAAAATCCAGTAAGCGCTTACTGGATTCTTCTGGATTCTATAGACAAATCATATTTGTGCAGATTTAAGCAATATTTTTACAGTTACACACCCACCAAGATTTTACATTAATCAAATTTTATTTTATTTTATTTAGTTTTGTTTTCTCACTGGCTCAGAAAAAAACAGATGTGAATTTAATGCACAGGTGTTTTTGTTTGGGTGAATCATAGACAGTATAGGTGTGAATGTATTATTATTAAACTATTATGTGCTGTTTCATTGTTTATTTCCTTTTTTTCCCTTATTTTTATATTTAATGTAGTCGGAAGGATATCAGTTGGAGGCATTGTCATATTCAAAACTGAATCTACATTTTTGGTTTATTGTTTATCTTTGTTTGCACTTTTTCAAAAGGCAAATAATAAAACATGGAAGATTGCCAACCACAAAACCCAGCTTACACTTCAGTGTTGATCAGAATGACAAGAGAATATGATAATAGTAGCCAGTAAAGGAATGTGAGTCAATGCATTTTTAAGTGTTTGCAAAAGCATATCTTTTTTTAAGACACAAATGTCTTAGTGGAGCCGAAGAAATTATATTGTTTATTTTAGTACTTTTAAAGCCCTTTTCATATGTCAACTAAAATCTGACAATAAAACTACTCAGTCTTTCAATATTGGATAAATGTGTGGTCTGACTGGATGCAACTGTTGTGTGAGAGTGTTAAATGTGTTGAATGTGAATTTCATAAATTTCATATCTTGTCTTGCAGGTAAGTGTACACGAAGCGAAAAGAGATTTGCTGTTGGTATCACATTTGAAACACACACACACATATATATATATATATATATATATATATATATATATATATATATATATATATATATAATATAGATACAACATATATATGTAAAATATATAGTCATTGTTTTTATTTTGATCGTTTTGATAAAAAATTCTCTTGAATCTCACAAAAGCAGTGAATCATTCCTCCTTTGTTTAAAGGTTTAATTTATTCCATTCTCTTATTTTTCACTTCTCCATGTGTGCCTGTATATACAAATGTATATGTCAGGGTAAGATAGAATAGAATACCTAACATTTCTTGTTTGTTTTGGTTTTTACAACAATATTAATATTAATTAATATTAATATTGTAATATATATAATATTACATATTAATTAATATAATTCCTTTTTTTTTTTAAAGTACTAGAGGAAGGAGAAAAAATGTGATTGCAATATTCTTGGTATTACTTAACTAAGAAATCAAAGAAATGCTTTAATTGTGATACTGGCAAAAATTACGTATCCACAGTTCTTTTAATGAAAACATTGTTCACAGCCCCTACCATTGGATATTATTTAAGGTTCTTATGACCAAAAACACCCACGATTAATGACGTTTCATCAAGCCAACTGACACACTGGAAGGTGGGCTTTTGTAAGAATTGAGTGGTTACCATTTTTGCCTGATAAATAGCCCATCACTCATTGTGATGATTCATGTCGGAGGAGCCTGCTATTGCCTACACTGCATCTACGCAACACACTTCCTCACAGAGTGTGATTTCCTCCTCTGTATCCTTTTTTTTTCTCCTGGCACTGAGAATAGACCATAGAGTGGCTGGTGCAGGCCAGATTGTGTGAGGGTGGTGTGTTTGCTGTGTCATGTGGCAAAACACTGCCTCTTCTGTTCTTGGTGGTGTGGCAGTAGCTAAGCTGCCTAGTGAGGTACATAAGTCTTTCATAGCCCGTATTTGGGTGCTTTTCTCTAAACTGCTACCTCGTATCAATCTTTATCTATTGTCATAAAAGTTGCAATTTTTATGTTGAAATAAGACGTTAAGGAGTCAATAATTTAATGTGAAAAAATTAAGATAAGAGATGATTAATATGATAAAATAAATTAATGATGACAAACTTTGAAGGGAAAAAAGAGTGAGATCTTTTTAGTTTCAGCTCAATTTATCTTAGTCATAGACATAAAAAAATGACATCTTTGTCATGTGATTCATTTTCTCTTTTCATGGACTTTCTGCTCATATCAGAAGCCAAAGTTCAGGGTCTTTCTCTCTCACCCACCCACACGCGCGCGCACGCGCGCGCGCACACACACACACACACACTCACATTGTGTTGTTTTATATATATGTCAGTTACACTTGGGTGGGGCAATTCATAAATACACATATACATATATGTACAAATGTATATATGTTTATGTGTGAGTGTGTGTGTGTGTTTATGCGTTTATGTGTCTATGCAAGAATTGCCCCACCCAGGTGTAACTGACAACATTACGGGCTTTTTTCTTTATCATATGGAATTTAATTTGATGTTATGATACATGGGAGAGGGTTGTTAAAGAATCAAAGACCTGCACCGTTTCCTCATAACACGTGACACGTAAAATTTTCACAAAACAAATACTGATTTAAAAAAAAAAGGCCTAGCCTGACACAGGCCCTCTTTATATGGGTTTTAAAGAAAAGACATCCCACTACCATATAAGGTAAATGGGTGGATGGTGTTGGCCAACTTCTTCTATTTGATTGGATGATCGGCCTGACATGACCATTTTTTCTCAAGTTGTTTCTGATTGTGATTGGTCAGTGGACTTGGTCCGATTTGGGCTCATTATCCTAATCAGCCATAGATGAAGTGAGAGAGAGAGAAAAAAAAAGCTGAAAAAGCTGAAGCTAAACAAGACTGGTGAAGTTTGGCGTGGAGAGTCGTTTCTATTCGAATCGACCACCACTGGCTGAGGGAAGAATGCTTGAAAATAAAAGAGAGAGGTTGAAAACCTTTCTCAGAAAGATCGACGAGAAAGCAATCTTCAGGATAAAGCATTTCATGAAGGAGAGGTGAGTTGCTAGCTGAACCGCTATCTACCGGTGAGCATCCTTAGAAGGATGATGCTAACGTTTAATATAACATGTCTGTCAAGACAACAATCAATTTGACAAGATTGGGTTGCCTTACTGTTGATTGTTCACTATCAAACACCGTAATACGACATTTTTTCTACAGTTATTCTACAATATTTATTGTCTGGAATAAAGTACGGTCCTGGATGACACAAGCTGCTAGCATGCTAGGCTTCTGTCTACCAGAGATGTGTTGATAATGAATTATTCCTGTTTAAGATAAAACCCAGATAAATTCAAAGACTTGGGAGTTTAATTTACCTGTAATGTTATAACTTTAGCAAGTATAAAGCTTATATACTCTTAGCTGCATAAGACGGCGACTGTTTGTTGAGAGCATCTCTGCGTATTAGTGCAAGTAACACTGGGAAATATCCACTGCCCCTTAGCATGACTCATATATGCTAAACTAAACCAGTGACTGAGATGGTGACCCAAGCACCTGACCCCGATTATGTGTGAAATGATTTAAAATATGGACCGACACGGAAGTCATAAGAATACTGTGTTTCTGTTGTACAATATAATTCCATAGCAAAAATATATTTGGAATTATTTGCTTTTTTAGTTATATCATTCTTGGAAAACCTTCACAAACATAGCACAGGTAGTTTATTTTTTTTAATGGTCTCATTTAAGTCACTTCCAGTAATACAATTAATTCACATTACCTTTTTGTTTTGCGACTTGTCTTCATGTCTAAAATTAGTATCTGGATAATCCAGTAACCTTAAATAAACGGCATTACAAGTGGAAAAATTGGGGATTGAAAAGCTTTTCCAGATAAGGTTGGTTAATCTAGCCTTTGTTGTTGACTCTAAAATCATGACTAGGCCTGTCACGGTAACAAATTTTGCCATGTGATTAATCGTTTCAGAAATTATTGTGATAAGATAGACGATAACATGCGCTAAGTGACTATTGTTGTCATTTTGAGACCATTTTCAACTAAAATAACAGTCATAACAATGCAAGTACACCCTTTCAAAGATCAAAATACTTTAATTTTTAAAGAACACCCACCTCAGTTTGCAGACCAGACTCATCCAGTCCCCAGTCTGCTTAAACAGATCAGGATTTCTCCTTGTGTTTTGGCAATATGGTTATCTGGAACATATGGTCACTAAACACTATGTAACACAGTTACATAGTCTATGGTCAAGCTCATATAAAGGGACATGTTTGTACTTGACCAAAGGTGGAATTGTAAAGTTGAATGTCTTTCATCGTCTTCAGTATGTCATTTTTCATGTCATTGTAAAGTTGTGGAATAGCTGTTGTTGTGGAATAGCTGTAACATGTATGTTCATCCAAGCAAGTCATACTGGCTGTGAAATGTTTGCAACATTTTTCAAAATGTTGCCTTTTTAACAATATTAAAGGGCAGCATCGCTTTACCAACCATGCTGTCTGAGTCCACACCATGTTGCTCCGTCATATTTGTATTTAATCTGTTGGTTAAACACCCCAGTGATCGTACTGTCGAGAAGATGGAGCTAGCCTGTCTGTTAAGGTCTTTTTTTTTTTTTTTTTTCCCCAGCTGGGAAAACTGCAGTTAATGATTGAGGTTTAAGTGCAGATGGAAGCTTGTTGTACTGCCATGTTTAGTTAATATTGTCTTAAAACAAATAAGGCAGAAAAGATAGACAAATGAAAATTCCGGCAAACTTATTGCGAGAATTTTTTCTTATTATGCAATTAACTGACTTGTTGCTGATTGCGATAGGCCTAATCATGACTTCATCCACCTTGTAGAAGTGAGTAGGATAAGCGTCAGCTTTTGTTGTTCCATAAAGGCTATTTCCAGCATGCCAGTTTCCACAGTTCAGCCATGCCCATGTAAAGCTCATGTAAACACCACCACATTCACTCACACCTCTTCCTAAGGATTTATCGTCGTTCCCTTCTCCCCTCAGGGAAGCACACATTCACATGTCAAACTTTAAGCAATCGAGTATATGTGTATGCGGCTATTTTTAGGCCCCGTGAGTTGACCACAGGTGGCACATAGTGTTATATAAAAGCTACCAGAATCTCGCTGTTGGGGCTCTTCGTCCTCTGAGGTATGCCGTCAACGTTCCTCCCCATAGATAGCAATGTGCTGGAGTAGAAGAGTCCTGGCAATCAGCAGAGAGCTACTGGTTATCAGTATAGTTATGGTGTGTCTGCAGTATGGTATGGAGGATGATTATCAGTTTCCACAACACACATAGACATGCGGCAGTACATGAGCTATTGCTCTTACTAATAACTAACATCCACCCAAAGTCACTTAATCCCACTGTCATCTAATCTGTTTACTCAGTTTATACTTTTATATCTCCAAAATGAAGGCAAACTTTTCATACCAGTTCATTTCAGTGCAAGAGTTAATGAAAGCGAGTGCACTTTTAGCTTTTAACTGTTGTGCTTTCTACCAACAAGCTCTTTGGACGTTGCTTTCGATTTAGGTTTGTGCAGCACACTGTCAGGAAAGATATGAATTGCTTGATCGCAGGGAAAAACCTAGGACAGCTGCAAATGTTCTGCAACTGAGAGATCCTAGAATAGACTGGGCGGGGCAGCTTTACAAGCGTCCTGCTGGCTCCAGGAAGATGCTCTCAGGTCAGAACTTCATCGCTGCTTCGACTGTGGAAACTGTGTGGGTCTAAATTATCATGTGTGTCTAGGCATAAAGAGAAACCCCAAGTTGGGGGAAGAAAACCACATCTGCCACTTGTTTATCACTTAATGAAGGGTTTCAAGCAAACCAGATGATCATAGCTATGGTTATATGTTGCATCTCTTACACTAGTGTTACAGACATAGCCGAGACAAAAAGATGTGTTCTTATACCCGTCCTACTCCTTACATCTGTTGCTGAATTCCACTTAGTTGCCATAAGTCAGTTTAATTTCAGAAACACAATGCTTCAATTTGTTTATTTGCCAACACGTATTTGTTTTCTAATGGAATCTTAAGTTTAGAATAATTCTGCATTTTTTGTTTTTCAGAAAAGACTTTCATTGCTCATAAGATTGGGAAGGTCAATCATTGTTGATCATATGTTGATTTCAAAACATATTTAGTGTCTTGTAAGGGGTGACACTGCCTTGGCAACCAAGGTCAATGTTGGCCCCTGCTTGGAGGCTGAAGGATCATAAGGACAGTGTAATTGTGAATGCCTGTAAGGGAACACTTGGTATCTTAGTGTGATGTTCCTGACTTAAGAAAGGACAAATGTAAAGATCACTACTGTCTTTGGTCACTTTAGAGAAAAGTGTCTGCAAAATGACTGTAGAATAGAATATTAAAGTGTGCTGTTAACATTTCTTCCATTTTTTTTGTACTTGTACCCTCAGTGATTACTAGAGGAGCTATTTTGTTTTGTTATTCAAGACAGAAAGCTGGATGTTGAAGGCGACTATCATGTTGGGCTTAAATTGGCTTGTGCTACGGTTTTAATACAGCAGATTAACCAGTTAATTTTAGACCTCAGTCGACTTCGGCACCATAAACATTGTATATCGGTTTTAGCTGTTAGTGGCTGCAAGTGCTAACAAACATTTATGTATTTGTTTGTTTTTAATCTTTGCTGCTTTCAGAAATACAATCGAACAGCCTTTTACTTTGTCGTTGGTTAACTTAAAACTTACGCAGATTATTCCTGCCCCCTGCTCTACTACGCCACTTTGCCTGTACACATGCCTGGTCACTGTACAGTCAAACTAAAGAAAGACCGTCTCTGTTTACCAGTTTGCTTGGAGGAAGTTGAGAGATTCTGCATGCACAAGACCACATGACTTCCTAGTCTAAAACACACACACACACACACACTGCTTTATTGAATAGCACATAGTTACAGTCTCTGTTCCACTTGGCACACGCACACACACACACACACACACACACACACACACACACACACACACAAACACACTGCTTCCAACTGTGGAGCCTTGGCAGAGTGCCACACACTATTATTTTGCTATGACCATTGATTCCTTTCTCTTCCCTGCTCTATATAAGCCTAACCACATATACAGTACATGGAAGTTATTTTCACCTTAACCCAGATTATACAATGAGTTGTTGTTGAGTTTCTTTACTGTTTTGGTTTTTTTTTTATTTTTTGCTGCATTGAACTTTAATGCCAATATCAAATTGGTTTACTTTTTATGTATATATATATATATATATATATATATATATATATATATATATATATATATATATATATATATATATATATATATATATATATATATATATATTCTTGAACACTAGCTTGCAATACTAAATGAAAACTTGTGGTTGGTGTTGAAATTGTTTGTTTTTTGACATCTGGCTGAAGGAAGCCCAGCCACAACAATCAGATTAACACTGGAATCAGGTGATTTCAAGAGGAAACTGGAATTAGCAGGCTGTCCAGAAGGTGGTGCTCTCTCACGCCATGTGGCTTTGGCGCTTCTTTGAAATTTTATGGGTGTAAAACTTGTGCAAGCCTCACATGTCAACCTAGGGCTCACGTTGTTACGGCAGCAGCGCCGGTTATGGGAACTCGTTCTGCATAGAGGCAGTTTTGTCTGAGTGGAGCTGCTGCTGCAGACCAGCTGATGTGGCTGACGTGTATGGCGAGACTCCTGGGATCTTCTATCTCATCTCTTGACCAAAAATGAAAGTTTTGGATCTCTTTACCCCAAAGAGTTGTTTTTTGCTGACTGGAATGTCCTCTGCTTAAGACTTTAGCCTCCGCCTCAGTTAAAGCAAGACTTCTAACTCTTTCAACAAATATAATAGAAACCTGGTGTATTCAGTTTGCTGGTTGGTTATTTTAATAATCAAAAGAATATTTTAAACATGCATTTTTTTTCATGAGAATAAAAAATGACCCTGCCATCATAAACATTATTCAAGTCTTATCTGTAGATAACATGGATTGATGAACACAATGTGAAATTGCCTACTGGAAATTCATTGAATGAAAAGTTTGTTTAGCATTTATGGAAAATGACTTATGGCTTTTTGTCAATTTCATAGCATAATTTTACATATATTTAAGCATGCAATACATTCATTCCTATTTCCAACTTTGTAGGATTCTTTTTCTCTGTGTTAATGTCATGGGGATGTTCACTTATTGGCTCTTTAAAGTTGTGTGGAAAGTTTTAATTAAAGTTTTGAATAATGGATAAAACAGTCGTTATTAGTATTATTGTTATAATTTGTTACTTTTAATTCTGGACAGCTATATTTCTAACCCAGCTGTTCCATAGTTTTCCATTTAGTAGGTCACTATCTTATATTTCCAGTGAGACGTAAAATGGGATTGGTTAGGTCCAGTTAGAAGTGGAATGGGATAGGTTAGTCGGTGATAAATGGTTATTAACGTAAGACTGATGTCGCAATTACAGTTAAAGTATCTTGAAATCACATAGGGGGATGCCATAGGTATGGAAACTTACGAGAAGTGACTTAAAGATATGTGCTTGCAGTATCTTTGCTTCCTTTGTCGAGTTGGAACTGCGTTAACCACTTGATAGATGTAGCTGCCAAACAAATGTTTTTGTGCTCTATTGCTCCATTTTACATCCACAAAGGCTAATCCTGCTATTGTCATGCATATTGTGCTCAGTGCTTTTAAAGCAGTCTTCTTGTTGGTCATGAGAATAGGACATTGAATGCTGTGGTTAGGTTTTCTGAACTGAGAATAACTTTGTGATGTTTCTCTCAGCTCCCCGCATATCCACCAACTGCTGCCCACTGTTAACAGTTTCCATGACAACACAGCCTATTGCTGCATCAGAATGGGCAGAGGCTGGGATCATATTTTAGATTTAAAATCGAATGACCCCCTCCCCTCCTTTTTTTTTTTTTTTTTTTTTCTTTTTCTTTTTCTTCCCCCCCCCCAGCCTTTACTTTGCTCTTTGCACTTGCTACTTGTCCAGCTGTCTCTTTTTTGCTTTATCTTTAGGCTGCACTCTTTTATGTCATGAGTAATCGCAGTAAAAAAAAAAAAAAAAAAGACCTTTACTCCCACTGGAATTGGTTATTAAGGATATAAGTGCGAAGGTACCATCATACTTCTACCTTTGAGCTGCCAGGAGTGGTAACAAGCCTTTTGGGATTGTGGAAGAGCTGAAGTAAAAAATTTTAGTTGATCATGGAGAGAGAAAAAGACTTGGGGAACCAACAGAGTACATTGGTTGATGCTGATTGCTCAGAGGATCTGCGAAGGTAAGACGAGCAAACATATCTACTTACTTCAGCCCATTTCCAAATGTCAGAGCTGGCTCAAGTAGCTTTGCCTTAAATCCATGTTTAAAAATGCTTTTTTTTTTTTTTTTTTTTTTTTTTTCCCCCCCCACTATCCTGCAAAAAGAAATATCTGCTTTTTTATTTCATAGCGTCATGACACCTCCATTTCAAATCGGTTAATCTAATACTGATAATCAGTTTTTATTTTTTAAAAGGTGCAGTCTGCAACAACAAAATCAAAGGGAAATGACAAAAAAATTATTTATCCCGTCATAAGAATGAACAAATCTAATCACTTCACTAAAGTATTTATGATTGTATTCTCAGAATCAGACATTGATTTACTTGCCATGGATATATACATGACAGCTGCCATATGTTTGCCACCATTTTTATCACGGCGTCTCAAAAAAAGGGAAAAACTCTTTGTGGGAAGCGAGTGCTCTTAGTTTCAACGCTGCAGTACTGACTTTGTTTGATAGGTGTTACAGGATTGTTTGGGATAAGTAACGCCATAAAGCGCACATTTAAAGAAGACGCTACACATGTACACAATTTTGGAGTATGTACGTGTATTTAGTTATGGCTGCGCCAGAGTCCAGTGGATTGACTTGCTGATGAAAACAAATTCATGTCTGGAGGAGTTTTGACTCTTGATGTCCACAGTATGCACATCTTTAACACTAGATGTGAGTTATTCTTACCATACACACTATGGTTTTAAGATGTTAGCTGAACAAATGCAGATTAAGAAATTGTGGTAATATGTTTATCAGAAACATCTATCAAAAATATGACATCATGGAAAGTCACTGTCTGTCCTGCAGAAAAGAGACAAGTTGTACTTGTGACAAATACCCACTTACGTGTCTGTAATCAAGGTCGATAGTTTCATAGATCAGATAATTTAATAGGCCTGTGCTTATTTTGAAGTGTTAAGTGATGATAACCCCCCCCCCTTTTTTTTTCTTGTGCTTAGGTTGATGGCCTGACTGACATAGTGATTTCACAGGGAAGTGGGTCAGAGGTCAAGTTCTCTGTGCAAACAGTACACACCTCTAACAGGCCTCCTCCTGATTTGTACATGCAAATTGGTGCTTTAGAGACTCCATGCTATTTAGGACATAGTTCATTTCATTCTTCGATAAGTTTACTCCTGAATGTCATCACCGACGTGGCGTTTGTTTTTGTTTTTTTTTTAAATCAGTAGTGACATGCAACTATTAGTTTCAGCCTTTAACACTTTTGTTGCTTCATACTTGGGCAATAAAAGGTTTGCCAAGTTTTCTCAACATTAAATGTACAACATCTGTATTTTACACTGTTGGATGTTGCGTAATTGAATACCTGCTTTTCCCCTTTTCTTCATTTCTCACAGTGCCTGCTGTTCATAATTGAAATGGTGCAGATATTATGCCGGCAAAATGGCACTGAAAGTGGAACATCTTTGAACGGTAGAAATTAGAGGGTGACTGCTAGACCATGTGTTTTGACATAAACTCCTCAGGCAGTGTTAAGGACTATACAGATAATTCAGAGCTGTCATCCAAGTAATTTATATTGTTTGACAGAGGGAGTGAGTTTCTTTTCTGTATAAATGCAACATACACGCTATTCAAACAATGAAAATGGCGTGGTTTCCTAAGCATTTACAGGAAGCTGCTGTAACCACCTGCCATGTGGAACTGGGTCATGGTGAGAATGTAATTATACACACCTGACTAAAAGGCCCTGATTATGAAATTATTGCATGTGTCTCTATTGGAAAAGCCAGCCATGATAGCTTGCCTTCAGTTATGGAGGTTATAATAAAAAGATAAGAATTACGTAAGTTTTAATGGAAGACTGAGAAATGTGTAATTAAAACCTAGACTTTCTTCCTGTTCTTGGATTTCTAACCTAGTTGTTCCACTGCAATAACCAGAAAGATCAGAAAAGTGATTTTAAAGTTGGTTGTGACAGTCTTTTCCATCTCACCTTCTCTACAGGCACGCAGGTGCTTCTATGGAAGAAGTTATGAAACAGGTTTTACAGTAATGTTTGTGATGTTACTGTTTAATAACACTTCAGGTGAGCGTTGGTTTGTTTAGTTATTTGATATACTTGTATGTCTCAAAGACTTTAATTCACTTAGTTAAATTATCAGATGGGGCCTGATATAGTACTCTGAGTACTTAACATTAATGTTAGTGTTTCACACACACCGAGCTTCTTTATCCTGCAATGTTGTAAAGCATTCATGTGGTTAGATTTCATGTTTCTCATGAAAGATTTTGTTGGATGGGCCTTACGCTTTCACTTGTCAGTGCCTGCGTTGCATTCCGGTGTAAGTGTGTGTGTGTCTTTTTTTTTTTAAAGAGAGAGAGAAGAGAAAGCGGAGTTGTGGATTGGTTGGTCTTTTTCATGCCTATTTGGCTTTGGGGGAGTGGCTGAGTTTGACGTCACCCACTACGAAGTGTCACACCACTCTCAACATAAAGTGGCTTCCTCTTGACAAGCACATTCATACAGCACCGCAGTGGTAACTTTTTCTGGCAGGATGTGGCACAGCTAAGAAAAATGATTAGTCTTTGATCACACATCAACAACAAAGAGGAGTAACGAATTGTTTGGAACTTTTTTTTTATTTCTTTCCTCTTTTTTCTTTTTTTTAAATTTTTTCTTCTGTGTCTCTTTTTTTCCCCCCATATTTTCAAGGCCAGTGAGTATAGGTGATAAAGAACACTCAGTCTTTTTTTCCCATCTGGAAGAACAAGAAATGCCTACTATCAGTAGGTATATGACTTTTCGTTCAAAGAGGTTAAGATTTAGTAGGTAAGTTTCAGTTTCAGGCGATATGTTCTGTTATTTAGCTCATTAACAGAGATGGACAGGAGTGCAAATAACTTGTAATGTGTCATATTTGTCCTGAATATTTATAATTGTTGGCATTTTTTTATGGATTCAGATTCATGTTATCATTCAGCTAACTCTGTATTTTTCCAGCAAATTGCCAGTTTGTTTGTGCCTGTGCAAGGACAGGCCTCACACTTTTAGGAGTTTGGCAACCATAGTAAATCATTACTTTTTTAAAAAATTTTTTTGTAGGATTTGTTTCCTCCTTTGCTTTATAGAACTATCATGTTTATCTTGGCTCCATGTCTTTAGAACCTACACTGACCAGCATATAAAAGAGCCAGGAAGTATGTTTTTACTGTGCAAGTACTGACGCAACCATGCTTCAGTAAAATGTTTCATTAGGAAAAGAGTAAGCATTTCCAGCACATCATAAAGATAAGCCCATCATCTGTTACGTCCAGACAGTAATCTGAGTGGAAGGAGGGCAGAACAGTTTGTATTTGTTTCTACATTTCACAAGCTATGGAAGTTTTTTTTTCTTTCAGACAGTTTAACATTACACTTTGAGTTGAAGTTGTTTTGTGTGGTTAAGTGTTTAGCTTCCTGTCAGATCTTAAAGTTGATTTTTTTTTTTGGCCATATTTTTGTACATGAGCAGTTCATCTTGTGCAACAGTGGTGAAATTGCAAATTACTCTGCAACACTCTTATCTTGACAGCAGCTGTCCAAAGAAACGTTCTTTGTGCTCCTTACACATTAAGATACATGTTGAAATATTTCGTATTTTGCTAAATTATTGCTTTTCTTTTTTTTCATTTCCAGCAGTTACCCCGTGGAGGGCAGTGGTGGTGGGCCGCCAACCAAAACAAAGAAAAGCAGAACCAGCCAGAGCAATGGTGCCATCAAGAAGGTGGAAACGAGGAAAGCCTTGAGTTTAGAGGCAGCCCAGCTTGAGATCCAGCAACAGCATAAAACCCTCACAAGACAAGTTGCTGTCCGGTAGGAATCATATTTGCACATAAAATTATACATATATATGTATGTGATTGTAATGATGGTGCTCAAAATCAACAAATACCACTTAATCCTCTTGGAAAGCTTAAAATCACATACTATTTTAGAGACTCTTGGCTATTCATAACACGCATCACAAGACCTGACCCGAGACCTGACCCGATTCTCGGCTGTTGTTCAGTCGTGACACACACATGACTTCGCAGCCCTTGTACACTGACGGTCCTCTCACATGATTCAGATGTTTTAAATAGAGCTGTGATATTTGCTTGAAGTAAAGAAGATAAGTATGAATGTAGGTGTTACTTCTACTGCAGCTTACCTGTATGGCAATTGGGAAAGCGCTTTTGATACCACAGAAGCAGTTTTAAGTCCCCACTGCTTTAAATCAAATGCCACAAGCGTTGGAGGAAAACTTCACTGACCAAATATAGAAAACTGTTTTATCTTGTGTGAGAGATTTACTGTTGTTTGATATTCAGACTCTGTTTACTTTCACAAAGTATTGAAGTTTTATCTTTTGATAATGTCAGTTTAGATTAAATAAATGACAATTTTGTCACAAAAACAACAAAAATACAAATCCTGTATTAAGTAAAAAGGGGGTATTCATGTTGCATCTCTATTTTGACTTATTGAAAATTCTATGGAGACTATAGAGATGTTTTAACTTGCACCATTTGTTTCTGCAGGTCACAAACATTTGATGCTGACAGCAAAGTTTTTGAGAAGACTGAGGGCAGCAGCATACAAAGTGTAAGTCCACCGTAACATCACACCCGATACCATTTCAGATGGATGCAGATATTTTACATTATGCTTGAAGGAACAATCTTTTGACTTTTCAGAGCTTCAAAAAGCACAACAAAACATTCCACAAGTTGTTTCCAGACATTCCTGAAAGTGAGGACTTGATACATGGTAGGTGAACAAAACAAACTAGAATGAACGATGTGAATGAAAATAAGGGGTCAATGTTGAACTGTAAATGTTTGATCTTTGCACTTTTTATCCTTCCAGCATACATTTGTGCCCTGCAGAAGGAAGTGCCCTACCATGGTCGGTTGTACATCACCGATACCCATGCCTGCTTCTACTCCTCTGTTTTGCTCAAAGACACTAAGGTAGGCATCAGCAAAGACTTGGCCTGTCATTTGTTTTAGCTGAATGTGTGACTTATAATCTACATGTGGTTGTCTGTTATTACAGGTTGTGATTCCAGTTTCTTCCATCCTTATCGTGAAGAAGCAGAACACAGCGTTGCTGGTACCAAACGCCTTGTCAGTTCGGACAGCAGAAGGAAACAAGGTCAGTCCTTTATCCTTAGCACTGCACAATCTGAACACTTGTTAAGGACATGCGGTCTGGTATGATCCTAGAAGTCTAATAGACGTCTTGTTGAATGACATTGAACTTTGCTGTTGCATAACCATGACTAATAATCCTCTTTTTCTTCTCTATTCTTTTGCCGTTGTTCAGTACCTCTTTGTGTCGCTGCAAAACCGAGAATCGTGTTACCAGCTGCTGCGTTCCGTCTGTCCTCATATTGAGGTAAGCGGCATATATCAAACATTTTAGACCAAATCAAAGGTGCTTTAGTTGTGGTAAAAATGTAGTAGAGACTAACCTTATGGATATTATGTATGATAAATACGGCTTTTGACTTCTAAGACTGTAAATTTGCATTAAATTATTTCAAGGAAATAACATAATCATACTGTTTTAAATTTTTCCTCACAGGATGGCAGCACAAATAGTAGTGTCCTCTTCTCCTCAGGCGAAAACAGCTTTGACAAGAGCAAACCTGTGGTAAGATGGGCTTTATTAAAAACATACTAGATGAATTATTATTATTTTGCTACGGTACAGCAAAAATAAGGTGAAAATTATTTAATGGTCACTCCTCTAACTAATCTTCCATCAATTATCAACAGAATTCTAGCCAATCCAGTTTGGATGACAGCTTAGACCACTTGGATGGCTCTGAAACTCCGTCTTTACAGGGTCAGACTCTGCAGAGACCTCACAAAGGTACGGTTCTTGTTCTAACACACTATATATATATATATATATATATATATATATATATATATATATATATATATATATATATATATATATATATATATATATATATATATATATATATATAATATGTGTGTGTGTATGTGTGTGTGTGTGTGTGTGTGTGTGTGTATATATGTGTGTGTGTATGTATGTATGTATATATATATATATATGTATGTATGTATGTATATGTATGTATGTATGTATGTGTATGTATGTATATATATATGTATGTATGTATGTATGTATGTATG
The DNA here is from genome assembly GCF_933228915.1 of Telmatherina bonti. NCBI lineage: Eukaryota > Metazoa > Chordata > Actinopteri > Atheriniformes > Telmatherinidae > Telmatherina > Telmatherina bonti. Next base: position 17,625,346 of record NC_136626.1, read on the forward strand.
TGTATATATATATGTATGTATATACATATATGTATGTGTATATATATATGTATGTATATACATATATGTATGTGTATATATATATGTATGTATATATGTATGTATATATATGTATGTATCCATTTGGGATGTTGCAGTATTTCCTACAGTACTTTTTGAAATAATGCTAATCATTGGACATGCAGAGATCCAGCTCTAATAGCAGTCTAATATTGATTTCTTTTCCCTTGTCTCTTCCCTTTGTAGAAGCAGTGCCTCATAGAAATGGCTCAACTTTTAGGAGCCCACATATGCAGCCAAGTGATAGCTCATCTTCAGAGGAGCTTTCAGAGTCAGGTAATGTGTGTTTATACATAGACACACACTTGTTAGTTGTTGGTATTAGTTTTCAATTTATGACTAAAACTTCTTTATTATTTTTCTGATCTTACATATTCAACAGAGGTGCACCAGTCAGCAAACTATTTCCTTTTAAAACATAGTGAGCATTAATCATTTTAGATAAACTTTATGTTTAGCATTATTTATTCACAATCATGCACAGTATATGCTCAGTACTGCAGATGGATTAAAAACCCTGTGAGTAAAATGCCAATGAGCTGTGATATTCATGTTGTGTGTTTACTTTTCCTGTGCTCTTTCAGGTGGGTCGTGGGTCTGGAATGTGACTGAAAAAGTAAAGTCTCTGCTGGTTCAGAGAGAGGCCAGCACCCTCAACACCCTCCTCTTCATTTACTTGATTTTGTAAGAAGAACCTCACTTTCTTTCTCTCTCTCTCATTTTTTAAAAATTTTTTATATTTCCTCATCTGTTCTGTCACTTCCCGATTCCTTTTATTCCAGATCCTTATCATGTTGTTAGTTATTTGCTTTTCACTTTCAAAGTTAAAATCCATGAAGCAACCAGATTATTTTCTAGGATCTTATCACAATAAAAATATTCTAATAATCAAAATTTTCGACTTGTCAGATGTTTGTCAGTAATCTGAAATTCTTTTCATGCTTGTTTGTAATGTTTAATCTTTGCAGTTAATTTAGAAGAGTTATACAGCTGAACACTTTATCTGATCTTTATTTGTCTTTATACGTCTCTGTTGCAGGGTTGTGCTGCTGCTGCTGTCTTCAGGATACATTGGTTTGCGTATCGTAGCTCTGGAAGAACAGCTTACATCACTCGGTGCGCTGCCCGAGTTCACTTTACAGAGCGGGTAAGATGCCTCTCTTTTGATTTCAGTCTTTGTTATTCTGGACTAAGCAGTTCAGGCAGATTATTTTACACTGTCTGAACTTTGTTCTGGACTCCTTTACTTGTTTCCTGGAGTGTCTGAATGTTCAAAGATTTTTCTTTTGTCAGCACTGGTCTGTCAGCACAATTTTGCATTTAAGAACTATTATCAGATTGACCTGTTGTACCTAATAGAACTGTGAAGTTGTGTTTATTCAGTCCAAGATTTGATACTGTAACTTCACCAACTCATCAATCTCGAGTGTGAGGTGGTGAAATCTGAACGTCAAATACAAACATGACTAAGATGGTTTTGTGTTCTAAAGAAAGCAGCCCGACTGTATTTGCATGAATAAGTTGTTGGAGCAGTTTTTTGTGTTTCCAAGAAATGACAAGTAAACTCCCATCTTGGGTGTAGCTATATTGTCTATAAGCCTGAACATTTTTTAAGTAGAGTGTGTTTAGCATTGGCATACCGCTCTAAATTGTTTCCTTTTCTTTTGACAGGTATAAAGACACATAACACTCAGTGACGGAAGGAGAGATTATTTGACTCATGATTGGAAGATAATTTCAGCCTCGGCAGAACCCAAAGAGCAAACTTTGACGTACTCAAGACTCTGCTCCAAACTATGGCCTGTGCTGTTACGTAGAGGAAGAGTGGCCACCCTGTGCAATTTCTGAAATGTTGACTTGAAGGGCTATAATTCCCTCCCCCACCAGAGCAGTAAACAAAAAATCACACAAAGCCAAACCAAATGTGTGCTCACACTGCCTGGTTGCAGTGTGTTTCTTTTTTTCCTTCAAACCAAATGGCTCAAACTCAGCAACGTGCCACACTAGCCAAGTTAATGGGCACTTTCAGAAAATATTGCATATCCATGAACTTGGGTCGCCCATTGTCCTCTACTCCCTGAGCAAGCAGTCTGAACAGGGCTACAGCAGCTTCAGCCTGCTCATTAACTACACCTCAACAATGGAGATGTAGCGCTATGCATAGCCAAAGATGCACATAGTGCATGTCTTTTTTTGCATGAGTGCACAGAGATAACATTTCTGTCTTTTTCATAATCCTCCATTTCTAAGCTGGATGTTAAGTCCTGTTTCCATCTTTATATTCACTAAGTTTTGGGTACTTCAGATGGTTCTTATACTTCTAATCAGGTGTGGGTTGAAGCAATGATTTGAAACCAACCCATAGAGGCTTGATATTTCCTGAAGGTCTTATCATTTCTCTCTTCCTCCAATCAGTAACGATTGCAGTATGACTTTCCTCGTCTTTGGCATGATTTAAATCTGTTTAATGATCATTGCTCAGAGGTTATTTTTCATTTCAGTCTCTACTTGATGAATGCCTCATCAATGCACAAGTACTTAGTACAATAGGACATGAAAAAGGTTGTCTCAGAGGCATAGACATGTTTTGTCTTATCAGCTGTTCTATGACTTTGGTCTTCAAGAGGTCATTTTAAAATCTGCGCGTCAGGTGTGTTGTACTGTTTTCCAGGAAAAACGACCCTCCTGCGTTTAAGTACAAACCTCTCTTTGACAGGCCTCTTGAGGAGCACGCAGCATTGTCAGGTTATTTTAAAGTAGCACCAGTAATATATTTCAAATGCATGTGTCTGCAGTTATTGACACTTGACTGATACTGTATATGCATTGCTGCTATTGTCACCTTGACCAGCAAGTTTATACCATTTGCTGGAAGGCTGCAGGTTTTCAGTTGGCAAAAACAAGTGGTCCCAAAAAGAATTTTCAATATGCAACCAGTTATTATGCATGGAAAAAAATGTAATTTATGTTTGTGTGCAGTTTTTAAGTGGAGCTTGTTTTGTGGGGAAGAAATCATGTAAGAAAAGTGAGTGAAAGAAATGGCTCTAAAGAGCGAGTGCACTTTAAAGGAAAAAAAAGTGTTGTGTCTGTCACAATCCGAGACACTTTGTGTGGATTGAGAAGAAATGGCAAAGCTGGTGTTTTGTGGTATCTGATGGTGCTAAGATTTTTTTTAAATTATTAATGTTTTCACTCAGGGGTGATGGGCACTACCTGCCACATGGCTTCAGGTGTTCCAGCTTGTCATTTCAAAGTCGAGTGCTAAGGATGGGTTTCACATTTTGCATCTCTTTGGTCAGCTGAGGAGAAAAAAAGAGAAAAACATTTTCCCACTTGGCTTGGATACACCTGCACTCAGCTCCTCAGAATGCTTGCTTTTTCTTTCTTCCCCTTCCTCAATCTTTTTAAAAGTAACAACTTATTACCGTACCATAGCTCAACATTTCCTTCTTTGTGGAAGCTGTGCCTGGTGAGATGTAGTCAGTGAGTCATCTTTTGCTACACCATCATTGAGGAGAAATGTTTCTGTTGAGCAAAGGTTTTTGTCACGTCATATACAATACTGTCAGTAATTATTATTCCCCATCAGGGGGCAGCACACACAACCACTGTCCTCAGATGACAGAATTTGAGACTCTGGATTGAGGGTAGTATTTGTGTGTTTTTGCACTATTCAGAGTGTTGTAAATAATTTTGTACCAGTTGTTAATGTCTTTAATTCTACTATGTTCATAGATATTTATTTGCATTTGGTGTAATTCAAAGTAGTCTCTGTGAGATGGCTTTGCTATTCAAAATAAAATGGTTTGAAAGTACTAATCTGTGCGTTTGCTATTTGTACAAGACGTTTTGACCCTCAGTATTTTTTAAAGTGATACAAGCATGAAAGTTACAAGATCATAGAACTGTACACAACCTTGTATGACGAGGCTGTCTTGTGTCATTTTTAACATCAGTGACCTCAGCTTTTAGGATACATCATTTATACAAAGCTATTTGGGATAAATAATCCAATGAGGGCAGAGCTAAATGTTGCCTACTTTTATACGAGATGCAGCCAGATGTTATAAATGTTTCTCACAATGCTAGAGCATTTCACTTGGAGGACCTCTCGCAGCAGTTGTTCAGCGTCTTTTGGTGCAACAGCACCATCTAGTGGACATACTGTTACATTAACAGTCGAAAGTCATTGTTTACATGAAACCATTATGTAAAGTGGCATCGGCTCAGAAATAAACAAAACAACAAAAAGATTCCTGCTTAAGTTTGGACTTAAAGTTACAGATAAAAGATATTTTAAAGAGTATCAGAGCTGCAGTGAAACCACAAGGACTGTATGATTTCTATTTATTCCATTCTAAGTCATCAAAAGCAGCAGTGACATTGCAACAGTGGAGCCAATCAGTAAGTTCATCTTGTTCAGCTGTCTGGGGTATTTGATGGTGCAGGCTCTGCAGTGGTCCGACGATAGGCACAGAGCTGAAAAACTCCTAAGAGAAAGGACAGACCAATACTGAAATTAGATATGAATGACATTTATAGAATGTACCACATGAGATCTAGGAATTACTGGTTATGGCAATTTGTTATTGATGTATTTCTCTAATCCTACACATATAGTAGTGGCTTTAAATACCCTACTTACAATAAAATATTTATAATGTTTAAAAAATGTAATTTATTTGAAAGAAAAATTATGCTTTTTTTTTCTGCCCTTTACAAGTTCAACATTTGATGGGAAAATAAATAAAAATAAATGGGAAATAATTGGAAAGCTTCTGACAAAACTATTTTATATTTCCACTATCTAGTGACACAATTGTACGTTTGTTCCTGACAATCCTTCAAAACACAAAAAGATCCAATAAAAACCTGCTGCAAAAGCCAAAATGACAGCAACCCAGCCTATGATGTAGGACCAAGAAAAGCGCCAATCCAGGAAGCGTTTGCCGAAGAAAGTGACAGTCACTCCTGTGTAAATTGCCAAAGCCAGCAGGGCAAGAAAACCTGGCAAAGAAAACAAGAGAGAAAAATCCACTGAGGGAAACACACAGACATGAAAATAGATGCACATTTCTTGAAAGGCCTTTTTCTTGAGTGATTCCTGTCATAAAACCTCTAGAACATGATGTAGAACTCAGCTGTGCATTTTGCACTTAAGCTATGAACTGGTGGGACAAATTTCAATCAAAGCTGTAAGTTTGAACTTAAACACTGGGTGGCCCAAAGTTGACATGCTAAAGAGTCTGGTGCGACCGTAGTTGGGAACAGTGGCATGCCATGATTACCTGAAAGGACCAGAGCGATGCCCCCAGTGCGGACTCTCCTGTTCTTGGTGCCATTGGTGAAGGCGCTCAGTCCGAGAACAACTCCAGCAAAACAACTCAGCACTGCCAGCAGCATGAAGGCCCGTGTAGCATCCCAGAAGGCTGCACACATTAAGGTCAGAATCACGAGCATATACTGAATATAAACATCCTCATAAAAATGGTGCTCACCTCAGCTTATGCTGTTCATTTATTTACAGACATATTTGTCTTTTTAAAAGCTTATTTATCATTGATAAAACTTGTTAAATGAGCCTCAGATATGAGCTGACAAACGTAAAGATATCCTAAGGTACCTACCCACAGTTATGGTGTGAGCATGGCATTTGTGGTTAATGCAGAACCTCCAAAGCCCCTGATTGGCTGAACTACCAGAGTACCGATACTGCATCCAGAAATCTGTTGCCGTAGAAACAATGAGGAGTACAAGGGTAGCCACGCCGCACAGCGTGCCTCCTCCTGCTAAAGTATACAGCATCGTGGAGAAGCTGGGGAAAACGCTGTCTCCTAAGCATTCAGCAACTGTTCAGGGAGGACAAACAGGACAAAATAAACAACACTTTTTCCTTAAATATTCTACAGAATCAGATATGATGTGCTGTCCATATCACACTTTTTCTCTGCTGATTAAGTTTGAAGACTTATGTTGAGCTGACTTTTACAGTTTTTCTGCTACTATGATCATTTATGTCAAACTCTAAACTAAAGAGATGCATGGCTCATCTTTATGTCTGAGCACTAAAAAGGCATTTTTATGCATTTAAACATACAACTATCATGCTGGAATTTGCTGCAGGTCTAAAGTCAGTGAGGCATAAATGGAACAAAAGGCTTGAAAACACCAATAATTAATTCAAACTAGCTGTCTCCATTGTTGTCTTATGTAACATTACTTAAATAAGTTTAACATCCAACAGCATGGATTCAGTGTATCCGTTTGCTTGCTAATGTTACAGAACAAGATATACACAAGTTAAAAACACTTCAGTTCAACTCTTTTCTAAAGAATTTGCAACGACAAGTCTCAACAAAAGCCCCCACATGAGATAAGGAAATTAGTCCATTTTGTTTTAACACAGTGATGCTGGTTGCAGCCAGCAAAACACTTGACCCAAACTGATGTGTGACAATGGGCTTGCCTATCAGGCAGTTCAGAGCTTTTGTTCACCACTAATTCCCCTTTATGCACCACAAACTAATCTACCAATACCAAGCAACTGAACCGTCAGCACTGCTGCTCTCTGTCACCCAGCCAGCAAACCAATGATTTCATACACTGATTTCAACACCTCACCGCAGCTCTTCACATCACCAAAATGCCAGCATGCAAGGTAAATAAATACACCTGAACACCAAATCTATCTCTACAAATAATATCAACTTTTGTCCAGCAATATAAGCAAGCAATAAGGTTTCTGTTTGAAAGCATGCAAATCTTCTAAAACTTCATCTTCTCAGTGCCTTTTAATTCTTCTTGCTTCTAAATAAGCTGCTACACACACACACACACACACACACACACACACACACACACAAAATCAAAGTAAGATCTTGCTTGTAGAGCAGTGAGTACAGGTTCTGTGTAACTCCACATGCTTCCCCCCCCCCCCCCCCCCCCCCCCGATACCTCTAGTTTGGCTGGTCTCTCTCTGGGGTTGTTGGCTGTAACAGTGTGCCTATCCTTTTTAAACCCTGCTCCTCTGGCTGTCATTGTCCACGGCACAAAAGAGGGAATGATCGAGCGCAACATGTGAGTGATGGTAAATCCCCCCCTTGCCTTCCTCTCTTCTGTCACCTCCATGCCTCTATCAACCCACTGACTCCACTCTCCTGCACTTGATCTTTCTTCCTACATTGCTTCTTATATCTGATTTAATGTTTCCCAAATAAGGCTGATTGGTCTCGGTTCTTGTAATCACATTAAGCAGGAAGCTCCTTCTTGTCACTGGCCTTGCCTTGATGAGAGCATGCTGGAAACGTGCTGTGCTTGGGGAGAGGAGGTAGTTGCACGGAGATAAATGTGAACCTGCATTTACATATAAAAGCAAATAAACAAAAATAAACACAACTAATCATTCACTTCATGTCTTTATTAAATCTGATTGTTCGGAAGTGCATTAAAATATGAAGCTATTGAAAAGCAAGAACAAGTGTGAAACAGACTTTTTATTGTTTAAACAGTTTATATCACCGTGAAGTCTTGGTGGTTTCTTCATTTGTGACACATTTCTGTGTATACATTTAAAATGACATAATAACACTGAGTATGCCATTAAGAGCCACAGATCAGGTTGAAAATAAATGCATATTATGATAACTTATGACATAGTTTCTTCTCTTAGACAGGCTTCTCTCTTTCTTAACCAGTTCTCTACACTGGTTCTTAGTGAAAGCATGAAACCAGATGCTTGTTTGTCAAATTCAACAAAAAGACAAAAAATATTCTTGCAGTCTTACTGCCAAAGCACATTGTTGTCATTGTCTACACTTTAGCCTGTTGATATCCCCTTCCTTTCTTATGAAGACTGTTTGGCTGCAACATAATGAAGCGTATTCTAACTGTGCTTTAAATGATTGTGAACTTTCCATATTCGCTCATAAAAAGACCTCAAGCATCATCATATTTTCACATAAGTAAACAAATGAGACTAAACTGGCTTACTGCTGGAAATGATTCAATATTGTCTAACTGAGTAGCAGAAATATGTGAACCAAGTTATTATTACAGACATTATCTGTTTTTTTCTGACATATTTCTGTTGCCATTCATGAGTAAAACAATAGTTTGCATAACAGGATTTGAAGGAAGAAGCCATTACTCTGTCAGGAAAAGAAAATAAATATATTTTTTGTGCAGATTTCTGGAGTCCAAATGTAAAGTTCAAGTGTTAAGTGTTTGTTTAATCTTCATAACGCTTCATTTTATGGGAATGTGTAAACCTGCTGCCTCGGTCACAGCTTTGCTAATACACATAGTATTCTATCTGAAATACACCACCAATTGACTGTCTTGATCAATGATTAGCCAAACCTAAGTATATTGCATTATATTAAATAAACTTAGAGATATGTATTAAAAAAAAATATCTGAAACAAGTGAAACATTTTTTATACATCTTAGTGTGCACAAAAGCCAAAGCATGAATATTTTTTGCATTAGTGACAGAAAATGCAAATAAATCAATAACATCCTATGTCACACAATCTATTTCAAGACTATTTTAAAAAGGCACATAATGATATGCATAACTTAATGTGGCTTCTTCCCACAGCACATCAATCACTGCTTTGAACAGAAACCAGCGACAGTAGCAGAGCTACAATAAATTCAGCTGTAATGTTGATCTGATGTTGCATCAAAAATGAAACACTTTATGAACCGGTACGTTGACCACAGCTGACAATGATTTTTCTTGGCATTGTGAGAGAACTGAACTAATCTGAAAATGTGCTTGCAGGACTCACTCGTGCCTTCAGATGTAGGTATTAACTGTCATTTTCTTTTCCATTTCATTTGCTATTTCAAGTTAAAGCTGTATGTACAAGAATCACAAGGAAAAAGCTAAAAGCTGAACAACACACACACACACACACACACACGCACACATACACACTCACATCCTTTACATTTTAGAGCTTAAGAGTCACATGGATCCCAAATGGAAACACTATATTTTCTCTTTTTTTGGCATCTGCTAAATGTCCTTGTGATCTATCTAACCTCAATGACAATCAAACTGTAAGGCAAATACACACATACTTCCAAAGTGTCATGTTTATTTGCAAACATGCACACACACACACACACACACACACACACACACACAAGTGACTTGATGCTCTACAAAGGGATCTCAGCTTTAAACTGAATAACGTGTAGAGAACTAGATGCTTAAGATACGTTCACCACTACATACACACACACACACCTCACATCGCATAGTGATCCCATACTGGGATGTATGCCGACACTGCTCTTGCACTCACAGCTCTCCTTGCTGTTCATCTCTATTTCTTTGAATATCAAGGGTGGGGAGCCCACAGGATGACAGTTCGATCTGCAGATGATGAGAGGAAAGTCTGGTCGTGTGGGTGCCACCTACACTGGATCACTTTATCCCAGTGCTCCCCTGCTAGAGTCTGAGGGAGGGGCTTTGTCAGGTCTCCTGGAATCAGAAAAAAGGAGAATATCACACTGAGCTGGAGCAAAGAGCAATCGCTCAGTTGTTAGGACAATCCTTCCTTCAAATACTGCATATTTGATATATATTTATATATATATATATATATATATATATATATATATATATATATATATATATATATATATATATATATATATATATATGTATATTTTGCACAATTTTGTAAAGTTGTTCGTACCTTGAAGGTCACTAATGATGATTCTGTTGTCATAGGAACCAGTTAGGAGATGATGGGCTCCGGGCGAGAAGCGCACAGAGCGGATGTCGCTGCTGTGGGGACGGCACGTCTGGACGATGCGGCCTCCTCTAATGTCATACAACATGCAGGTACTGTCCTCCTGACCAGTGGCCAGTAGACGGCCACTGGGATCCACAGCCACTGATGCAACGGCACTGCCTGTGTGAGACATAGATGTGCTGCAGCTTAGAAATGCTCACAGTCAGCTGTGACAGATCAGGTTGTCAAATATTTCTGTAATCTCGCATAAATTTTTTTAGAGTATTTTAAAGTATTTTACAGCCAATTATTGTATATCACTGTACTCTGAGTCTGATCTCCACAGAAAACAGAATTTAATGCAGTTTTTAATCAAAACTATATGTTTCAATATTAAATTAACTTGTAAAGAAGGTGAACTTGCTCAAGCAAACTATAGCGACTTAGCAACGGAACAGGTAGCAATGACTGATACCAGTCAGAAACCCGTCCAAATTTTTTTTTTCTTTTTTTTCAATCTTTTTTGGTTGTTTAAGTGCAGTGTGATTCTCGTTGCGTGTGGAAAGAAGAAGAAAAAAAAAACCAGATTCGATTTTATGATAAATTTTCCCAGTTACCAAGTTATTTAAACTGTGATGCCAGTGTGCAGCAGTGTGGCAGCTGGTTGAAAGATATGGTCATGATTTGACTGACCTGACCCATGTAGAGTTGTGCCCACCACCCGAACACAGCTGGGTACTCGTAAGTCCCAGAAGCGGACTGTCTTGTCCTGGGAGCCTGAGGCAATCATCCAACCACCCCATGTGAACAGAGTCAGAATGTGACCTGTTCAAAAATGATAGTATTAAATAGATGTCATGCATGTGTAAATATGAAGCTTTACTTTTTTGGTACTGCGTGGTCTGGCCGGTGGGAGAGGACAGCGGAGGACAGCGGAGGGCTGTCCAAAAGTATACATTACACATATTAAACTCTTCATCAGCTACTGTATCTGTGCTGCTTGCCTGATGTCCCAGAGTGTGGCTCAGCTACTATAGTAGTTTAATAGCCTCATAAGTTTAGAAAAATGTTTAGAAAGAGTCAACATATGATGTGTATCAACGTTTTATGGAAGACCTATCTATGTAATTGAATATCTGTGTCTGTGAAATGAGTTTCTTAAAAAATAGTTTTCCCACTCAGCTGCATGTGGAGAGCTGTGATACCTGTGTGTCCACTCAGGGCATGAAGGCCCTGTCCTCTCTGACAGTCAGTGGTGTAGATGTTGCAGTCTCCAGCCCCAGCACTGATCAAGATAGATCCTCCACTCTCAGGGCCCTCCATAAAAGCCAGGTCTCGTATGGTACCGTCATGCATGCTGAACTCCAGATCTGGGCCTAAAGCACAGGTTTACATTTTAGATACCAAAACAGAAGTATCCAAGCAGATATATATATATATATATATATATATATATATATATATATGTATATATATATATATATATATATATATATATGTGTGTGTGTGTGTGTGTATATATATGTATATGTATTTATATATATATATATGTATATATATGTATATATATATATATATATATATATATATATATATATATATATATATATATATACATATATATATATATATATACATATACATATATACAAAAAAGAGTTCATGCGTAGTATCTATACAAGAAAAGACTCACTTTCTTAGGCTTTCTTATTTTGTAGAACTTATCAGAATAAGAAAAATGACACTAACCAAAATTAAAAATGGAGCGAAATGCAAAAAACATACTCTTAAAGAAAAGAGATAAATGGTACCTGTTGCATTGCAACTGTCTGCATTGAATGGCAAGACCTTTACATATTTGTCATTGGAGCCAGTAGCCAGCAGCTGTCCACAGTGGCTCCAGGCGACGCAGTAGATCGAGCCCTTGTGATGTTTGTTCCGTCTGAAGCGCACAGCTGGCTGCTTGATCGCAGCAGAACCACTAAAGAGGGAAACAAATTAGAGACAGATGGAAAACTGTTGGGTGCCCCAAAACTGCATGTTTAAAAGAAAATAAAAGCTGCTTGAATTCCTATATTTTGACCAATTAGTCTTGATGTATTAACAGCCTGGTTTTCTATGATAAAAAATTTTCTCTGTCAAGTACCATTAATTAATGTAAGTATTATTATTTGACAAAAAGTGTTTTGTTTTCCTTTTCGTACATAATGACAGTTGTTTCTTAACAAAATACATAACAAATACATTCTTAACTAAATATATATACAATATATACCCCCCCCCCCAAAAAAAAAAAGAAAAACAGTTTTATCTCTCTTAGTAATGACTGCCGCTCAAGAGATGCATTCATTTCCAATTTGCCTGTGTGAACAATTTACAATAGTCGAGTTCATTAAACATACCATAAAGGCATTAGTTATCATGTAACTAATTAATAGGTATTCTATTATCTTCTGAAATAATGATGCCTACCTTGTAGACAGTGTTTCTGGGTAGGCACAAACTCTCAAGGTTTTTGAGTTGGAGCCGACAGCATAAAGTGTTCCAGAGGGATGGAAGGCCACCGCTCGGACTGCCTGTGTGTCCTCCAACTGGCTCACCTTGACAAACTGGGCTTTGGACTTTCCAGGCTACAGAAAAGCAGATAAAAAACATTCACAATTAAATTTACAAATGTGTTTGAGGACTCTAACCTGTACCAATAAAACTGGTCATGCACTGAAATGAAAACAATGAACTAAAACTTTCATGGTAGATTGTTTTACCTCCTGCGTGTCACATTTTGTAGAGGAGCCAGAATCAGCCTGACTTGTGGGCCCAGATGCTCTGATTCTTTCAGCACTGATGACCACAATACAAGAATGGATCTATTTTAAACCTGCAGTTATTGTGTTTATAAGCCCATCATTTTAAATGATAACACATGAAAAAAGTCTTTCTATAGGAAGGTGCATTAGCAGTGAGCAAAGAAGAAATTAAATGTCATCTTTTTAATTATCAGCAGAGACAGGCAGAAACTTAAATACCACTTGAAAATGTTTGGCTCTTGCATCAACACAATCAGAACAGTGAAACTTTATTGTTATGTAAAATCTGCAGACACTTTGCAGGCATTTACCTTTGACTGGGAGGAACTGAGGACTCATTGAGCGAAGGCAAACCATGGTTTCCAGAGCTTAATGGGGTGTTACTGCTGCTCACCCCACCTGCCTTGTCCCTCGGCTGGCCTTTATCTGAGGTCTGGCGTGTGTTGGTTGTCTTTGGGCTCTGGCTGTTGTCATTCCCCGTCACTCCATTCCACTGCTGGCCCAAATGCGTCATCACTTCATCTCCTTTCAGGTTGATGACAACATTCATCTCCTCCAGCCTCTGAATGGATCTAGACAAAAGACAAGAGCTCTTTTGAGGTTGTGTTTCAGTCAAAATAGAAACTGAATTTTACACGACCTCTTCACCTGGTGAGGAACGTTTCAGTGAGGTTGTGTTGCGCTCCATCCTGAGGCTTCACTCCTCCTTCCAGTAGCATCTGCTGGTAGAGCTGCCTCTGCTGCTGCTTCTGCTCCAGATGCTGCTGCACGCGCAGGCGCTGCCGGTAATATTCTTGGATGTTTTCTGTGGAGTCACGACGCTGGATACATACAAACGGACTGTGAGTTGGTATGAGCAAATAAAAACACAGTTACACTGTACAAAAATCCTGGTAAAAACATATTCAGAGAGCGGTTGTTTCAGCTGAGCAGGCTCTGGATCCTGGTAGAATATATATGTTTGCCTGACAAACTTTTTGCAGGAGCCACTACTAACAACTCTTCAGCTCCCAAGGCTCTGCCCTCCATCATCCATCCTATAAAAAAGGTTTTCAAGGCCCTCAACATATCATAACAGTCTGTAGTGGTTATTCTCCTCTCCCAACCTTCCGCAAACAATCTAATCTCAAAGTACTTTGCTTCTCTGAGATGAATAAAGATGAGCGATGATGGAAACAGAGGGCCATCTTGGGTGTGAGTGAACATCAAACCAGAGTCCCTGATCTTCACCTACTATACTGAGATAGGAGAGGGCAGAGGGGCACAAGTGTCCAACGGACAGATATAGCAAAGATTTGGTGCAGATTTATGATGCAGAGGAGACTTTAAGACCGGCCAGTTCAGCAGTTAAGGGGGAATTAATTCCATATATCTTAAATCTGAAGTAATGACTACGGACATAAAAGAAAAAAAACATCTCCCTTTTACTTTTTGTTTATAGTCTTCATTATGTTTATGAAACCAAGTCAGCCTGAGAACCCAAAGGATGTAATTTATACTCATTCACCTGCAACCTTACAACTTTATATTCAAATAGCCTCATGGTCTAAGATGCAGCTTCATAAATCAATGGTCTGTTTAAAGTCTGAACTGCACATGCTACCAGCAAAGACATCAAAGCACCAGTCCACAGTCACCTCAGGATTTTCTGTGCTGCAGGGTGGTCCGCCATCTTTTCCGGGTGTTAGAGGGGTGCGCGTTGTGTTGGGCCCATCCAGCCCCTGTGGGTGTCTTCTGGAGACAGGAAAATAATTAAGTACTGAAATAATTAAATACTGAATGATTATAATTTAATCTTGTGAGAAAAGATAATAAAATAGTTCAGATAAATACGAAGCAGTAACTTATTACTGATACTAAATTATACCATATATACTAACATACGAATATACAAACTTATATTAAAATTAGTTTTGTGTTGACCAGAGTAAGAATGTTGTTGTCTTGCATATTCCACAAACATGATATAAATTGAGGAGACTTTCATTTTTCACCAGTTGTGTCTGCATCCAGCAGGTGGAGCCAGGGAGAAACTTACAACATCCTGTTTGCAAATATGTGTTACTCTATTTGACAACAATACAAAAACAAATAACCCTGCTGGTCTCAAATGAGATGGTAGACCTGATACCACTGCGCTTAACAAGTTTTTAAATGGACATACAAGAGACTCGTTCATAGTTTTGCTTTTTGAAGACAATTATCAGCACAGAACCTGAGTTTCTGCACTGAAAATGTTTTATTATTTGCATTATTCAGTATAGTGTAGGGTGGGGCAGGATGACATTGCATCCATCAGGCTGGACCACTTTGGTACCCCTGTTTACATATGAGACATTATGTCTTTTGAAGCACAGCTAATGGGACAAATGGTGCTTTAGAGGGAGAGATGGAGTCACAGACCAGCATTGTTTTAAACTTGAGATTGCAAATGCATATATCACATTAGGGAGACAGCTGAGTAAGGCACAATTTATTGTGCTGCATAAAATCTTTTGTTCTGACCGATGCGGCACAATGCTGCAGTACAGACATGTAAAATAATAATTACTATTAAGTCAAATAAAAAAGTATTTGCTGTTTTTCCCATATTTTGACCCTACCTCTCTGGTGAATCATCTTGCTGATGCACATTGTTCTCCACTAGGCTCCGACTCAGGTTAGACTTCACGCAGGCTTCCATGTTTCGCTTATCCTGCGCTGCCAGGCCATGGGACAGGCCATCCAGTGCTGGGTTGAGCGATCTGGACATGTAGGTGTCGGCTGAATGTGGCCGCTGACGAAAAGGTGAAGTTGGGCAAGGAGACAGACGGCTGATTAATGGAGTGAGGAGATCGGCATATCCGGCCTTGCTGGGTTTCACCAGGCGGTCTACGTGGATGTTGAGGGTCTTTTGCTGGAAGGCACAGGTGAAGGCACCTGAGGAGAGGTTCTGCAGCCAGGAAAGCAACGACAAATCCAGCTCATCGCAGCCGTTTCCGCACAGTAAATCCAAGCCAAGCAGCACCTCACCCTCTCTGATCTCCTCACCTGTAGCTTTACTCTGGAAAAGCACAGAAGTCTGATTAGTTTCGTCGTGTTCTAGACGATGAGCTTGTACAGAATGGAGAGGAAGCATTAGCTTTCACCATTTTAACAACACTTTCAGTGAATACAGATGTAATCCCGTACATTTTCAGGGTCTTATGATACCTGACAGAACTCAACACAGCACTCATAAAGGATCCCTTTGATGAGTAACTGGAAGAGGCGGTTCCCACTTGCCCTGAAGCCTGCCTCGCTCAGCTTCCTGTCTGCAGGGATGAACTCAGCTACCATAGCACAGGCCTCCTCGAAGCAATGGACACGAGCCGTGCTCGGATTCCAGTCTTTGAACTCTGCATGGTGGGTGAGGCGAGGCAGAGTGAGGAGCAGACACAGCTTGCTGTAGTCTTCCTTAGTTGGGCAGAATTCCTCCAGACTGTGGAGGGACTTAACTGCCTCTTCCATGGTGAGCTCCAGCTGTAAATGGCAGAAAATTCAGAGAACCAATGAGACTGTTGAGGTAATTATATTTAGGTGTGTGTTATTTAGCAGCTGAGCTCACTATTTCCTCAATCATGATAATTTACTGTTCAATACATTTGCAGACGATCAGACAATGGGATGATACTGAAAATATTGTGAATAACTTATCATACGTTATGAGGATCTTCAGCAGCTGACATGGCATTATTTACACACAAAGCTTCAAGGAACTTCTGCTTCAGGATGATGTAACGAAACCTAGAAGTATAAATCTAAGTATTAAGAAGAGTATTTTCATCATTACTAGACTAGACCAGTATGATATTGTTGATGCTTTTGTAGAAGCTATATGAATTAACAAAGGATCTTGATTTTACGACGGATCATACTGCTTCAGCATTAAGACTTAGCCTAATTTAGCTCCTATGGGTACCACCATTCTACTTTACTGATAAATGCAGCCTGGGCATCAGTGAAAGAGGCATTTATTACATCTGAAAACAATATAATATTGAAATTATATAAATATAATACAAATTAGAAAAGCCTCACTTTTAAATTAGTTCTTAAGTTCTCATTATGACTGAAAAAAACATAATCACTGTAGTGTTTAGCACTTTATAGCGCACTCAATTAAATACTTTGAAATTAGAAATTTTAACCTAAAATTGTCCTTCTGGTATGAACTAAGGCCTCCATTCTATTGTTACATTAATAAAAAAAAAAAAAGAAAAAATAGTTTCATGCTGAATATGAAAGAAAACAAAATGATCCAAAATAGTCACTTGCCCCATAAAGGGTTAAACACTTTGTACATGAAACTTTTTGTCAGTATCGATGTAAATCATGATCACGATAAACTCATCACTCTTCATCATGTAAACGGAAAAAAAAAAAAACCCAAAAAACTCACCTTTTCTTATCAAATTTGTCCATTCCCTCTAGGGGCTGAATAAACTGAAGCACTTCCTCCCACTGGCCATCCAAAATGAGCTGCCTGTTAAAAAGACCCAGAAAACTACAAATCTGCTCTGTCATAACTTTTGTTGCGTGCCACATAGGTTTGTTGTCATACCTGAGGAAGAGCATGTCATCAGAGTAGAGTCCATTAATAACTCCACTCTCCTTCTCCAAGGCTAGCATGCTGATGTGGAGCCTCCTGGAGTTGAGGAAGTCCAGGACCAGCTTGATCACTTCTGCCTCCTTGATGTTAATAGTCTCCTCTGCTGTCATGGTTACAGATGTGTGTTTTGGCCACTATTAGCTGGCTGGAAATCAGAGAAAACAAGAAACAAACAGAGATGCTCAAAGGTAAGGTTAAATTAAAAAAGTGAAAAAAGAAACTCATAATTAAAGGGTTGATCCGACAATAATTTATTTACAGTTTATTTTAGTTTTCAATGTCTGTTATTGTGATTTGAATTATGTCTGTTCAAATTTATTTGTGGCTTAAAGACATCAAGAGAAAAAAGGTAAAAAATAAGTTTTGAGATGTAATTTAATGACACTTGTCTAAAAGTTCAATAAATTTATTTGTGGCTTAAAGACATCAAGAGGAAATGTCTTAAATAAGTTTTGAGATGTAATTTAATGATACCTGTCTAAAAGTTTTGCTTAATATTTGCTGACAAAAAAGCTTACTGAACAAAACAACATAACTCTTGCTGGTTTAAAAAAAAAGTTTATATAAGATGATATGACTACTCCGTTTCCTACAAAAACAAACAAAAACTCTATAAATAAACCCCTATATTTCAATGTTATACTGCAATGTATTCAAGGTGACACACCAAATGTTGAATATGTGAAATTCTTCTTTCTTTCTCTTTGCCATCTTTTTGTATTTCACAATGCTCCAGATATTTGCATCAGGTGGCAGGTCAGGTCTGCAGCATTGCATTTTGTGTGAAACAAAGATCTTGCAGAAATTAGCAAAGTTTTGAGAGCAAAAAATAACTTTCTCACTGCACATCTTACCCCAAAGCCTGTCCATCATATAGCAGGCCTACCCACACAGCATTTAATAAACAGTCATAACTTTATAATTGTAGACCTGAGCTTCTTAAAATGTAAGAATGAGTAGTAATGGTGCAAAAATTTATTTGTTATCAATGTTAATGATGTAAACATTGTCTAACAGTACGATTTTCACCCTAGCCCAGTGGTTTACACACTACAACACAATGATATTTCTTTAGAGATTTGTGTCATCTGCTCAGTAGACTGCCGTGTCTGAACTTTAAAAACATTTCTGGTACCAGTAATTTGTGTGTGATCATCAAGGTAAACAAATACATAAATAGTGAATTAATTATGAATACATTGCAGAAACACCCAAAGAATGCAGTTCTGCAAGGTCTGTCTAGCTATAAATTGGCTAAACGATGCTACAGAGAGGCAGCTTAAGCTTGCAAGACGTGGGGGGTAACAGTAATAGACGGTGTAGCTACTCGTAAAAGCCGAGAGATGATGGTGATGGCTCCGGGTGGAAGAGCAGCCGGTGACACCGCCCAGCCCCCCCTTACATAAAGAAAAAAAAAAAAACATCCAGCTCTGCTCCTGGATGTGGCAGTAGGTCTGCGGCCCAAATCTGACAGCCTCATCACTTTATCTGCACTCAGACACACCTTGTTTGCTTGAGCATGGCAGCACGTAGAGCTCCTTTGCGGCAAAAACCCTTCAGTCAGTGAATACACACGCAGGACAAAAGCAGATAGTGGTGTCATTCATTTGCACGCTAAAGAGTCCCTGCAAGACCGGCTCCTCACCTGTCAGTCAGTCTGCGCCACCGATACGCCGCATTAAAGCGGCTCGACTCTTTTTGTAGTTTCTAAATGAACCACGAAAAAGACAGGGACGGGGTTCGATGCCGATTTTTTTCTTCCCAGTACGCTCCTCTTGTCTTATTTCTTGTACACAGCTCACGGTTGCCATGCGGACGCAGATACAAACCTCCAATCAAATGAAGCGCTGATTCTCGGTGGTCACGCCCACAATACGCTGTAGACGTGAAAACTTTTGATGGAAAACGATATATGGTGTTGTTAAGCTACTGATGAAAGAGTGTTTTTTTTATGTTGATAAAACTTCAATTATAACTAAAGAAAAGTATTTATAGATTCACAACCTTCACATTTAACAAATATTTAGCAGATACTTACCTTTACCAGAGTAAACCTCAGATGTCCAAGTGCAGGTGAATGCAGCATGTAGTGTACTTTTATTATTGTTCTATATCAACACTACTATATTCTTGGTCTTGAAGCAGCAGGGTTTACATTTTATAAAGAGGGTGTAAAGTAAAAAATAAAAAAAAAGAACAAAAAAAAGAACAAAAAAAAAAAAAAAACCCAGTTATGACTACTATAAGTCAAATAGCCAGTGGTGCTGAAGAATTTTAAAGTTAAAATTTGACTTTTTTTTTTCTTATCAGTGACTCATAAGTGTTTCTTGTCAAAATCATGCAATTAGTTACTTGCTTTACTTTTAACTACTTTTGTTATAAATCCAGTTAGTTGTTGCCATCTGTTTAATATCTGTTTTGATAGGGTGTCACTGTTAATAGTGATGCCATAAATGACAGAATCTTGAATATCTCAAAACTCCATCCATCACATTAAAAAGGACTGTGACAACTTAATACACAGCATATTTTAGATTGATACTACTGCTTCTTATAGGTATTGTAAAACCTATGCCAATTTGTCAAATCAGGGGTCTCAAGCAAATATAGAAAAAGGAAAAGACCATTTATAAACCCAAGAACAGATCAAACAAAAAACAAAAACAAAATGGTCAGTTTTTTTATTTTTAGTTAGTTTTTTTTTTTTTTTTAAATATGTTTAACGATGAACACTACCACATGAATGCTGAGACCATGCTAAAGTCTATTAAATGCAGAAACCAAAAGAAAAAGGGACTAAATGTTTTTGCAGTATTTTGAATGAATGAACGGCTTCAGACAAATCTAAAATAATTATAGCAAATAGACATCTAACATGAACACACTATACAATAACATTACAATTTAAATTATCTCCTTCCTTGGCCTTAAACAGCCACAAAAAAAAAAGCAGGTGGACAGAGCTTTCTGTAGACAAATTATTTCAATATTTAACAATGAAACATCTTTTCTCTGTCATACTACTCTTTCAAAACACATACATGCTTGTTTTTGGTCATAAATATTGGTTCTGTTCAAAACATAATGCCAAGTGTTGAGCTTTTGTTACAAACCAAGATGTTTTTGACATTTTGTGGTAAAAGAAACAAGATACTGACACTAATGAAACCTGATTTCTATTCTCTACCCGTATGCAACAGTTAAAAACCCATCCGCCTTATTCTACCTGAAATTATCAGGCAAATTCATAATTACCATGCCATATTACTGACCTAAGACATGTTGCATTTGTTGGTGACAAATGTGGTTCATGAATGCTATGTTTCTGTCTAAACCACTATGGAATAACAGAACAGATGCAGACACATGTGGCAACTGTTTGTAATGCAATACTTTCAAAAGTTCTGGCAATTTCCTACTGAGATGCAAGATTGAACTTTAGTTCTTTTCTTAACAAATTATTTGAATTATACTGAGATCTATATATGCATTACATATAGGTGCTTTGTGGAAATTGTACAGTTTCATTTGTACAGTCATCATTAAGATGGATCTTGAATTTAATACTGTTAAAGCACTTGTACAACAGTACAATATGTCAATGCTTATATATTTATATAAATATAGAAAAAAAACTTCTAAAACAATACTTCAGAGGTATAACTTATCCTTGGAGTTCAATGATATTCCTCATACCAGTAGGTGAAAGCATCATTTTATATTAACTTCAAATACTGCAAATATCATAAAATGTGTTGTTGGCAGCACTTATTTAAAAAAAAGAAGTAATGCTTGGCTGTTCTATTTGTTCACAAACCTGCTGTGAACCAGCAGCAAAGTGTTCTACAACAATGGCTCTCAACCATTTTGGCAAAATCTGTCCAAATAAAGTCAGAGGTTATTTCTGCCTCAAACTGACACTTTACAGAATATACAGAGACTTCTGTATATTCATTAAAAAGAAAAATTCAAGAATTAAAAACATTAGCAAATGCTTGAATACTGAAAGTACTTTTTCACACTTTGATCACTGCATGATGAATCAACTGCAGGCACATGACCCATAGGTTGAGAACTGTGAACTACAGGGGACTATCTGAATTTTCTATTTTTTTTTAATGATCTCCTTAGAAAGGGTTCTGAAAAAGCTGAAACCGCTTCACTTTGTTAAGCTGAACACACATGTACTGTGTGGCTAACACTAGCTGTATGCAATTTGTTTTTTTGGCCCTTAAAAGTTATACATACCTTAATGTACAAACTGTTTTACCCACAGAGATGAGGAAAAAAAAAGTTTTGCAAACACAAAAAAAAGCCTCTGCTTTACAATCACATTATTGCACTCACACGCAAAATAAAGTGTGCATAAGGCCACACATCAACAGCATAATGCCATAACAAAGAAAAAAAAAAACAACAAAAAAAAATCTTGACAAAAATGTAAAACATTCGGTGCTTCAGTGTAACAAGCAGACACGTCCACGCATTCATATTGTCTGTTTTTTTACATTTGGCACATAGAAAATAATATCAACACTCACACATACCTTCATAAACTGACTCAAAAAAGGTGATTACATCATTCTTCAAAAGTGTTTACATTCCAGATGTTCATTTAATTTTGTCCTGGCACATCCAGTCCAGAGTATGCAGGGTAAACTACAACAGGAATTCAATGAGAGAGGAAACTAACATTAAAAAGAGAAATATGCATTCATCTAACTGGCTTTGCAGGTGTTTGAATCTTTATGGATATGTACAGTGAAGTGCAAATAAGAGGAAATGGTAACAGGCAGGGGAATCAAGTTCCATTAGGATTGTGCAGGCACTACTTTTTTAGGAGTGGGTGGCTTCTTGGTTTGCCACAGATGGTTGTGGATGGTCACTGCATCCACACTAGCTGACATGGTCTTAGCTGGTATCTGACTGAACTGCTTCTTGTCAGAGTTGTACTTGTAGAGCCCGTCGATCATCTTGCGTGTAATGCTCTTTGGGCCGATTCCTGCCAGCTTGTTGATGTGTTCTGTTTCTGGGCAGTAAGTGTAGAGAGCGCGAAACTGGCAGCCGGCGTCACGGAACAACACCAAGAAGTTGTTGGCCTCGGACTTTTCCATTTCCTGTAAAGGACAAGGAGGTGGAATTTTTTTTATATCAGTGTGATGTGTTTTAGGAATCTGGACTGGCATTTCTTCTCTTACTGTGAAACACTGTCAACTTCTACTCTGAACTGTAATACCTGCTTTAAAATTAACATTTTTTAAAATATGTTTTTATCTCAAACAATTAAAAGCAGAACTGAATAAGTGGGGCAATGCTTTGGTGGATCCATCATTGTCTGAAGCCATACATAAAACACTCCATGCTGTTACCTCCAAGATCTTGTTCTTCTGCCCCTCATTGACTTTACCCGCGAGGCAGCAGTGGGCCAAAGCATTTTGGATAATATGCTTGTTAGATTTGGCACTAGGCTCCTTGTACAGCTTTGGTCCTGAATGGAAACAGTGTAGAGAACAGCATGAATGTGTTGCCATAGCAACCACTACACCATAGAAAAGATACCAAACCCTATTTATATTCTTTTGATAAATCATGTATGAAACTTCAGTGTAACATCAGGGACACAGAGAATGTGTACAGTGAATTTATGTGGATTTTCCACAATTTTTTAATAAATGTTTACGAAGAAGAAATGACATAATCTTGTTGTTTTTGAAAATTATGCAGAAACCATCTAAATTATACCCTGGAAAAATAACTATGACTGATCTCAGTCTAGAAAGCTTGCATCTGTAAGCAAATAAAAAATATTCCAGATTAAACATTTGCATGGAGAAAACATGTTACAGAAGATGTGCACACATTGACCCACCAGTATACTCTGTGTTGGATGTTACAGATGAAGTGGTGGATGCATTTTCCCAGTCCTTTTCTCCATTCTTGCTGCTTGAGCGACTTGGGGACAAGAAGCCATCTGCAGAGTCCGGCCTAAAGCACACACACATCCACATTTAGCTCATCTGTCCTTCGCCTGTAACAATTCTGAACACTCAGCAAAGTACACTGCAGAAGGAACAGAACTTTGTCCTGTGGGGTGATCAAAAGCAGGGACTTGGTGTGATATTCTTACAGTAACTGCTAAAGCAGTAAAGCTTGCAAGCACAGCCAAAAGGTGCAGTGGAGTGTGTTTCAGATCAAAAGAAGAGGCCAATCAAATTGTGCAGCAGTTGGCGTTTACTTGGTCTTTTATTATGAGACTAGATGTGTTTTATGCTTCCTGTCCACACAGGCAGATTAAATAAAAAAATCTACTACTGCTACTGGAATTAGAATAGTGATTTACCCAAACAAAATATAATCAATATATTTAGTGAAGATTAAATAAGCAAAGCAGTCAGATTGTAGGAGTAGAAAAAAAAACTCTTAGCTGAAAAAAGCTAGTTGACTTTCATGAAACTAAATGATGCATATGAATAGGTCACATTGGCTTTCCTTTTTGCAAGAAAGTGTTAAAACTCTTGGATTCAGTTTAGTGTTAAGAGTCCCAAGAATAGTTGTTACAAGTTGAATATCTAAAACACTGCCATAGCTGAAGCCATCCTATTTAGTAAAGAATTGATAAGATGGTCTTGAATGGGGGGGGGGCTTCTACAGAACTAATCTGTGACGTATGATGGTTTTGAGCCACAGTTCAAGTTCACTTTATCTTTGATCAGAGATGAAAAACAAATTAGCATGAGTGTAATCTGGTGAGGAATGCACAGCAGATTACACTCTGAGCAGAAAATACAAGTGTTAAACTGCATGCAGCATCTCATTATGGAGCACCTCACAGCTTAATTGCTTTGAACGTTTCCTCTCAAATAGCTGGACTTTGGGAGCATTTCTCTAGTGTGAACTACTGTGCAGAGTGTGGCCATGCTGGCAGGTTTCATAAACGGACCTGGAGGCCAGTAAACTCTTGTAGGTAGAGGATGTGAAGTGCTCCACAACCAGATACATCACTATGTATTCAGAGAACCACGATTATCATGTTCATCAAGCATTTTGTGGTTGCTATACTGCATTGTGGTTGAGGAAAGTGCAGCATTAAAGAAGTGCTTTGACATTCGTTCTGAATGTCTTTTGAAACAGTGACAATTTATTTAGCTTTTGCCTCAAGTGCTCACTCAATCCCCAATAAAACCCAATGTGGGAAAAGGGTTTCAGTGACGGATTGAGCTCAGGACAGTGAAAAGGGCTGTACAATTTAACTGACAAGAAGAAACTAACCTTCTCCTTCTCAATTTAGGAGAACTCAGAAAGTAGAAGAGACTGCTAGAGGCTAAACTAGAACTTCTGACATGTGAAACAAGAGGAAAAAGAGAAGTACAAAGGGAAGATTGAAAGAGAACATATTATATCTGCAAACTATAGTTATTCCCCCCAAACAATCTGTAGGTGTTTCTGATAAGCTGTTCAGGCAAAACATTCAATTGTACAACTACAGACCCCATTTTCTTTATTGTTTATTTACTCTACATAATAAAACATGTTAATGCTCATTTACATTGATTGCATAACTGTAAAGCAGCTAAATCAGACCCCCAGGTCTCAGTATAAATCAGATTTAAAACATGAACTTTTAACATCGCTCTAAGACTTCAGAGACTTCTGCTCTTAGAAAAGCTCTGATGTTTTAAACGTATCTCACTAAATGAATTTCTAATCCAAAATGTACAAAAGCTTGTGAAAAAAAACTCAGGGTCATCGAATGCTGTTAACATAGTTAAGATTACCCTAAAAAAACAAGTCTTTTCCCAATCTGCATGTTTCACCAGCACTTACATACATGTAGAAGCATCTCACCTTGGTGTTCTCTTCTCAGAGTGAACACTGTCGCTGTCACATAGGTTGAGGGAAGCGAGGGACAAGCTGGAGACTGAAAAGACACGTTCCGATGAACCTGGTTGTGAGACATCAAAATGTGGCACAACATGAAATGATCACACAGCCACCACAAATGAATACAACACCTTGCTGACCACTCAGGTCTTTTGCCAACCGTGTTACAGAGCAATGCAGCATCAGTGCTGTGACTTAAATAAACTTTCGCATCCTCAAAAAAACAAGAAAAACAGACAACACAGACAGTATTATCTGGTAACATGTGGCTTTGAAACAGCACATACTGTATTTACATTTGTGCTGCACTGCTCTTTAAGTATGTTAGTGTTTTACATTGTGGGGTTTGTTGTATTATTTCCAACTTGTTTTAATTTTTGACAGTTAAATATACTTGTCATCCAAATAAGCAAAATCATTGTGTATATCTGCTTTATATGCACTGAAACAAGACAATATTAAGACACTCCATTTGTTGGCACAATTAGCAGCAGCAGCAAGGCACAGATTTGACAAATGGGATAACCATGACTACACTGAATTGGGGGTTGTCTCCATGGTTACCTGTGGCAGCTCTGACAGGTGTTTTGGGGGAGTCCATGCTGTCACGATGGATAGACTTGGGTCGGCCTCGCCTTTGCTTGGCCCCGCCGGCTGACCGAGGTTTGATAATTGTGTCCATATCCTCCATTAGCTTCAGTTGCTTCCTTCTCAGGTACTCCTGCTTTATGAACTCTTTCCTGGCCTTGTCTTCCTCCTTCCTGATACGCTCCTCCTCTGCTTTCAGCCTGAACAGACATGGGAAAAGCAGGAGAAACCTGGGTGTAACATCAGATACTCAATTTACTGAACTATCTTCGAACTGACTAACTACAAAACTGAAGGCCTTGAAAAGAAAAATATGAGAGATAAAAAAAAGCACTATAATAAATAATAACATTAAAAATGGATGAAGGGCTTGGAGATACAAGTTGTGAATTTGCATACCTAGCTTCCTCTTTCTTTTGCTCCAGCTCAGCCTCCAGCTGCATCTTCCTCATCTGGCTTTCCTTCTCTCTTCTCATCCTTTTTTCCAGAAGAGCAGCCCTTTTCTGTGCCATGTTCTCTTCTGCTTTCTCATCATCCTGAAGAGAAAGACACAGGAGTTTTATGAAGTGTGTGAAGTCATGGTTAATCCAAGCTCATGTAATATATGTTGATATTATTCTTAAAATATTATGTATCAGATAAAACCATCCTCTTGTATTATTAACTGAGGAAACAAAAAAGCATTTTTTTTTAGTGTACACAAATATCAAAATAATCTTCTCACGTGTTTTGTTTTGGTTTTTTCTTTTTGGTTTGTTTTATTTTTATTTTTGTTTTTTGTCTGTTTTTGTCATTGTTTTGCTCTAATATCTGATTTTTATAGCCCTGAGATTTACTTTTCATTTTGTTACTCCTGTATGTAGTGTCATGTGGGGCATAATTATTATGCATGATGTAATTATGTTCACCATAAACATTTTTTAAATTAATCAATTGTAAAAAATAAATAATTTTTTAAAAAAAAGCCTTGCAGTGATTGCAGAGCTGAGTTAAGTTTTTATACACGCACAACTTTGATATGCAATGAATTATTTGCTTTTTAAATATATTTTCAAAATGACTGTATTTATGTGTGAGCATGTTATTGCCATCTATATAAAACCTAAAAAGACATCACAAAGACATCTTCTAATTTAAGTTCAAGCTGGTTTAATTTTAACCAGCTTAATGGTTGATTTTTTTTATCCCTCATAATCTAGTCAACCTTTCTAAAACCCCACTTTAAAGCAGCTGTGCCTGAATTATTTACAACAGCCCCGGTTTTCCGACCTACATCGAAGACCAGACAGTGGCAAACAACATCTTACACACTGCAGATGATACCATCCTAATGTGCCACAATTCAGCTTACAGGCTGTAGTTACTTACTGTTCAACATAGCACATCTGACTCAGAACAATGTCATTTGCTGAGATAACTGGTAGGAGAAATGAAATTTACCAATGTGAAGCATGTTCCTAATGTGAAAGAGTGATAGGGATTTAAAACTACCTTGAAGAAGAAACCGCGACACAGCTTTTGTTCATCATCCATACTTTCCATGTTGCACGGTTCCACCACCAAATCATCATTAATCCCTAGATCCTCCAGTGGCTTGACAACCGACAGAGGAACTTCTATCAAACTGCTTTTGGTCTGGCTGGAGAGTGCCGGATTCAAGGGGATCTCTGTGGGCATCACCATGATGGTCTCCACTACAGGGTGGGCCAGAACTTCAGGGAATGACGACTCTATAGTAGGTTTGAGTTCTACAAATGACTTCTGGCCTTGGTCTTTTTGATCATCTGACTCCATGTCAGAGATCTTGAAATGGCTGAGAGCCTCTGTTTCCTGGGTTTGGGCATTTGCATCAACTCCAGTTTCTTCAGTTTTGCTCTGCAGCTTGGGGGAGCTGGGGGTTGAGTTGGCTATACTCGCCAACTCCAGTTCTGGAGACAAGAGTGAATCTGTCTCCTTTTGTTTACCCTCGTCCACTGTCTCTGGATTGGCCGGTGGCCTCTCCCCCATGTAAATAAAAGAGCTTGCTAATGGCTGGCAAGGAGAAAATCGGCGTAACCGTGGGATGCTGTCGACAGACTGTGGAGCTGTTAGGACTCGATTGTAGGGGGCCAATTTTAGCTCATTGGGTCGAGCGGCGCGAGGATTACGAGAGTGGAATGATGCAGATTTACGTTTGATGCTGGTTGGAGAGCGATGGGTGGAGCGTGGAGAGTCGGCAGGAGAAGAGGGTCCTGAGGATCGAGTCACACCTCCAGCTCTAGTGTGTTTTTGTGGTGAGGGGTTTGTATGTGGAGGAGGAATGACCCATGCCTGCTGATGCTGTTGTTCCCTCATAGCCATGATCACTTCCTGCTGCTGAGCTAACCGTTGCATCTCAGTCTGGAGGAAAGCTAAAGAATGGTTTAGCTTTTCTATAGAACGTGTGTACTCTGAGAGATCCACTTCAGTCAGCTGAGCATGGCTTTGTCCACTTTCCTCACCTGGACCTTTTGACTTCTGACAACAGGAGGCAGTGCTGCTTTGCTCTGCTCCATCAGGGCTGTCTGCCTTGCTCCTTCCAAATTTAAACACAGGACTTGCGCTTGCTGACTTTCCTTCTCCTTCAGTTTTGCCTCCTTCATCTCCACTAGAAGCTCCGTCACCTTTCCTCTTGACCACATTAAGGAATGCTGAGTGGCCCATCTTCTGCCGATGCCTTGTAAAAGCAGCCTCCACTTTCTTCTTTTGTGCTTCAATGGCTTTTCGTTTCTCTTCAAGCCTCATCCTCAGGTGTACCATCTCTGTAGCCATGACTTGAGCAGGGTCGTTAGGTGGAAGCTGGACAGGTGAGGGTGATGGGCGAGCAGCAGGAGGTGGTGGTGCTGTTTGTTGATGGATGGGACTGTGCTCAGGGGTAGGGGCCCAGGAGACGGATAGTGGAAGGCCAAACTCAGACCCCTCTGGAGTGGTCTTCAGGGAGGTGCTGCTACCCCTGCCTGAATCTAGGGCTGATGGGCTCAGCTTCCTCATCTTCTGCTCAGCAAAGCTGGTCATTTTCACTCCTGAGGGGGATTTGCTCTGACTGCTTGGACAGGGGCTTGGTGTATCCACATCCAGCTCCATGTTCACAGAGCAGTCTTTTAAAGAAGAATCTTCATCCAGCATGTCCTCCGTTCGGATATGGATGCCAGTGTCAACCTCTGTGGTGTCTGTGGAGCTCAAAGGTCCTTTGGAATCCAACTCTGACACGGGGTCCAAGACACCTAAACCAGCTCTATGAGCCTGACTATGCAGAAAGAAACCGTTGTTGATGCCCTCTACAGGTGGCCTACTCGGGCTGTGGATGATCTGAAGGGCTTCTTCCATGGAAGGAGTTGTGGCCATGACACTTCCATGTCCGTTGGGGTATGCTCGCCTGATAGGTTCCATGCCTGCAAGGCTATCTGGGCACCCCTCTTCCTCAATGCCAATGCTCTGACCATTCACTGGCTGGAAGGACAGATTGCGCTTTATTCCTCGGGGCATTTGGTGAACCTTGAAGCCAGAACCATCATCGGTGCTAATAGACCTGACCATACCACGCGTGGAGGAAAATGTGGCAGGAGCAGAGTCCTCTTTGTCAAAGGGGATATCAAAAGACACACCGTAAGGCCCAGACCTAGATAGAAAAAGCAGAAACTGTAATTAAATCTGAAATTATTTTTACAGTAAAAACCTGTATATTAATAGTTACTTATAAGATCAAATTAATCCTACTTTAAAATCTAAATAACCACCTTGAGGAAGCTATGTATTGGAACTACATAGCAAACTAATGGGATGGTGGTATTACTAACCTTTTCTCTTTGGGCCATGTGCCAAGGTTGCCATCAACAAAAGACATTGAAGTTGATCTCTTAATTTCTCCTGAATGGCAAAAATAAGGAAAGTGTGAAAAATGTAACACCTTCACTTAACAGGACAAGTTTAGTGAGTAAGAACTTTAAAATGATAAAAACCTGAGTTTCGAGGTTGGGGTCGGAGGGGTAAACTAGAGAATGAGAAAGAAATAAAGACACGTGCATCATAAATTGTGTTTTAAGATATTATAACCTTATTTCTTTTCATTTGTTTAATTTTCTTTACAATGAATACTTTGCTGACTAACCTGGGTCTTTCAGGACTTGGGGGTCTTTCCATAAAACTTCTCTTTGTTGCTTTGGAGATGGGAACAGCTGGCATATTTTTCAAAAGTGATGAGGGCTCTGAAACAATGGGGACTAATGATTACACTTTATACAACAACTAGAATTTCCTAATACATTATTTTCTTGCAGTTATTTTTCAATTCATTATAAAAAAGACCTTTTTACTGTTATCTCTATTGTGAATGGGATTGTGTTATGATTGTAACACTTGCCTGTGCCTTCACTATCCAGGATTCTTGGTTTCACAAAAGAAGGCTTCACCACCTCAAACCACCAAAACAGCTCTGCCAGGAACACCAGGTAGTTATTCTGAAAAACACAGTATCCATGCACATGAATCAAATCAAAGACCCATTAAAAAGAAAAAAAAATGACATCAAAATGTAGAAAGAAAAAATTGTTCCTTGATTTACTACTTTATCTGTAACAACTGCTATATTGCACGGCAACAACGTCTCCAGCAGGTGTTGCTGTTGACTCCTTCAGATAAGACGAAGTGATAAAAATCAAAATGACTATTAAGCATCAATTTTTCAGCCTGCTGTGTTTCGCACAGTGCTGTAAAAGTTCAAACTACATGGGAGTTATTTACCAAGCTACTGTAATCATCATCATAGTTTCCCACAAGGTCAATAAAAGCAATCTCTCACTTGCATAACAAAAACAGTATTTTCATTACCTCAGCGAAAGGACAATGAAAACAAAAACCTAATTTGCATGACAGAGGAGGAATTTATTTTCTACCAACCGAGCAGAATTAAACTGGGTAAGAAGTGTTGATGTTTGACATTGCAGTACAAAGCAATGTCCATGTATGGATGTGGCTGACAAACAGCAAGAGGTTAAACTACTGGAGGACACTGCAATGAACATCATCAGATGATGTATGAAGAAAGTGGAAACCAGACACTTTGCATTTTGCAATGCAAAATGGGGGCATTTTCATTGTGTTTTTACTTTGTTTAGAATGACAAAAACATAAAAAAAAACAAAAAACAAAACAGTGTACAGACTTCAGCTTTCTTGATCAGATAAGTATCGTATCTTCAGTTTGCCCACTGCTGTTTGCTTTCTTACAACAAGGGAATAATATGTCACATGTGTTGGATAATTAGGTCAAAAACACAAGTGCAGCTAAAAGATACACTACATGATTCTACCAAATAATTTGTTTACTCCTTGTTTTTCAAAATTTGAAATTTTTTGTTTTACATCATTGGAGCTATCACGAGGGAAACAAAGACTTTGTGTCATCATTCTTAAACAAAGAAAAGAAAAATTAAAATAAAAAAAAATTAAAAATCCTCCACTTTGCATTGTAAAATGAAACCCCCACTATCTAGTTCCCACTTTATTCATACATCATCTGATGAACTGTGTAAGACTGAGCAGTTTTACTATGAACAAACCTCTCCTATAGCTGAACATGTGCACAAGTAGAAATTCAAAGTGAGTGTTTTAAAGCAGGAACGACCTTGTAGGAAACACACCCTCTCTCCGCTCTCAGTTCATGATCCTCAGACAAAGACAGTGGTGGTGCATGGCTCAGCTCCAAAGATGCCTGATTCACCTCATCAGCAACATTTTGCTCTGCCAAGCGAACAGCAGTGCACACACACGTCATACACACACCCCATAAGCCCCTAAACAGCAGTGCAGAAACCCCCCAGGAGGGCAGAAGCAATTAACACCAGTGACACTGGTTTACCTCAGTTTTTACTGCAGCATTTTACATTCCTTTTTTGTTCTTGGGTCTCTCCTCTTATATGCTAGTGTGCAGCTAGCTATCACGTGTAATAAAGTGTCAAAAGCAATAGCTCACATAATGTGATTCAATTAGTTTTAAAAAATAACAAAAATGATTTAGTAGCTTTACATGCAAACTGGCCACTTGTGAAAATATCGTGTTAGTTTTAGACGTTTGAGTCTTTTGTTAAGTGGCTCCTGATAGAATTACAAATAAATACCAAGACAAATTGTTACCTTTAGGTGCGTTTAGCATGTGAAGCATTTTCTTCAAAGATCACAATGAAAGAAAAAAAAAAACCCATAACATGGGGAAAGAAACAAAGACAAAAAGATGGAGAGATCTCCTCTTGTCCATACTGCCCAGGCTGGTGAGAAAACCAAACCTTACTTATTCTCTCTCCCATCTGTTCGCTTGTCTACTACTGACACACCAGGTGTGGGGGGTTATCGTTTAATACCACCCCTAAGCAGGCACGCACACTCACATAAAACAACCAACCACTGCACTACTGCCCAACCTATCTCCCCACTGACTGGCTATTCTATCTCGTGGGTTGCCAGGTTTGTGGAATTGCCAGATTTGCCTGTTTAGAGATTTGAGTGAGTGACTTTCAGGGTGAAGACTAAAACCTGATTGGTGATTACAAGGAAAGAGCTCAGAGTTGAGTGTGGTGGGGGGGTTAATCCGCTCAGCAGGGACAGACATGCTCTTATGCTACACATGCACACACTCACACAATCATGGTGAAAACCAGAATGTACCAGCAATGTGAAATGGCTGAATCCATAAAAAATGCATATAATAGGCTGCTAATACCAAGCCTAGAAATGATGTCATCCAGACCCTGCAAGACACAAGGCCTAGCCATATACTGAGTTTTCAGAGGGCATTAATCTCAACAGTCACTTGGCCAGAAGGATGATTAAGGATCTAGGTCTAGCAGCTAGCCATTGCCTGCCAAGTTTATCAGGCTGCCAGCAGATAAACCTGAGGTCATGTTACAGCTCTGAAAGTGACACTAACAATAACATGTAATACTTGAATGTCTGACATTAACTGCTGATGATTTAGCCAAACTGTCCCCAAACCAAAGTAGGTCAGTTCTAGTACTGTGTGCTACTTTTTGACCGACAAAACCTAAAAGTAAAACTGCTATCCTTCATTAGTGGCATTCATAATAGCCAGTTTATAGCCAAATGACAAACTGAGTCAAGTTGAGGAGAAAGAGTGTGCGGATGTGAATTACCATCATTAAGGACAAACCTCAGCATGTTTGCTATGAAGCCCCTGAAAAAAAGGAGCTGGTAAAAATTCTACGTTGGTGAATTTAATTCCTCTTACTTGGATCCTTAGATGGTAATTTAGATGCACTGTGAATTAATTGGGAGTGGAAGTAGAGGAAGTAAATGGGAGTGGGTTGATGTGATTTAATGGTCTGTGCCAATTAGAAAAGAGTGGCCCTCAGTAATGTAATAATGTATGTAATATATGGCTTTGGGGGTTGGGTTCTGAAGACTAAAGTATTGCTTCTAATAGAAGCATTATGAAAACATCCTGTCACTCAGGTGGCTTCTTTGTGCAGTGCTCTTTATGTTCACATGGGGCTGGTGTGTTTAGGTGGGTTGTAAAGATGTGTGTCATATATTCACACTGTGAAGCTTCATGTTAGGTTCCAGTTTCCTCGATGTGATTTCTTTGAATGACTGATGATATCTCTTAAATTGTCCCACATGCAGGAACTACAGGAGCC
Source organism: Telmatherina bonti (assembly GCF_933228915.1). Taxonomy (NCBI): domain Eukaryota; kingdom Metazoa; phylum Chordata; class Actinopteri; order Atheriniformes; family Telmatherinidae; genus Telmatherina; species Telmatherina bonti. The sequence continues at coordinate 17,658,727 of NC_136626.1, forward strand.
AAACAGACTCGCCTTTTTTTTGGGACCAAGGAGTCCTAAAGTAATACTTGACAGGTTAAGTCTGTGTTTCTATTAATATTTTGTGTCCATCATGTTAATATTGCTGAACCAACAAGCCAAATTTATAAATAATGAATAAATGAATGGGTAAGTAATGAATTATTTCAATTATTTGTAAAACAACAGTAAAATATTGCACTACTTTAGATCATTTGAAGTAAATACCTTTGTCCCTGTTCAGTAACCTGTTCATTTTTGTACCAGCATCTTGAAGTCTGTGAATCAACCTGTCAGCGGTGAAGATTAGGGTTGTTTGTTTCATATTGTTCTCTGACCACGTTAATCCTGATGTTATTGTTAAATTTATTGTTCTTTACGAATCAGTTATTGTTTTATTGTTGCAGCTGATTTGTTTTTAACTTTTGTTTTCTTTCCTCTTCCTTTGCTGGTTAGAACAAAACGTGTTTCCCCATGTCTTAGTTTATAAGTTAGTTCTTAATGTTCACTGTGTTTTGCGGAGCGTTAAGGTTTGTTATTTTAAAACTATTTTAAAAGATCGATACTTACTGTCACAGCAGCTTTATAATTTTTTTTTTTAAATAAACTAATAAAAACAGGAAAAAGATGTTTTCTAAGGCATCCCCTGTGTGTTTTTATCGTTTGTTTTATTTTCCTGCACAAGATGCTATTTGGATTTGTGATCACAAAAGTTTAAATGTCTTCTCTGAAAATGAAAAAAATTAAATGTTTATGATTGAAAGGTTTGTTTATTTATTATACCTTTAAGTATAAGAATCTACTATACAGACGATGGGATTGTGTTAAATGAACAATTGCAGCCGTGGCTATAAAAATCAGGATTTTAATAAATAAGAAATGTTGACCAGAAGCTGACATGGAGTCTTAATGGGGTGCTTTACAGGCATAATTTCATGTGTAGCCTTCTGAAAAAAAGGATCACTTTATTAGAAATTTGGCTATTACTTTACTTTCATCTACATTCCCCTGGTTGTTCTGATCTTGTTTTAAAAGGTTGAGTTTGTATGATTATATTTCAAGAGCAATGCAAGAGGCCTGCTTTCTTGCTCTCTTCTCAGTCACTTCCACCATGTAAGAGTTTCACACCGTTATCATTCCCACTTGTCTCTTCTCTCCTGTTTCCATTTTCTTCCACACCAACACCTCTCTCCCTTCTCCCTCCTCTCTAATGTCTTTGCTCAATCTCAATAATAAGGTCTCCATTAGTGTGAGGGGCCGCAGTGCACAGCTGAAAATGTTCCTGCCTTAAATCTGGGTCAAGGTTACTGAGTCTGACTGACTCTGTATGTGGTTCTGGTTGTGCGGTACTGCTTCTGCCTGGCAATAACTCTGCCTAGCTGGGACAGTTTTATCCCTCCAGAAATCAGTGTCAGCGAAATAGCACTGCTGGCTGGTTCAGGCCACTCAATATCTATACACACACATACACACACTATATATATATATATATATATATATATATATATATATATATATATATATATATATATATATATCAATTATCCAATTCCATGTAACTATTAGACATGACTTTTTTAAAAAATACGAATTCTAAAGGATGCTCAATAAATTAACTTTATGAAACAGCTCATTAAATATGTGGCAACAACTGAACTGAAAGCATCATCCTTTTTTAAAGGTGTCTGACATGTTTATCTTGTTTCAAATGAGGTTTGTCCCTTCAGTGATCTGAATTCTGTCTGTGCTGAGAACAACAATCCTGCAAATGAGGACATGCTGAAGTGACAGTTTAAGGCAAATCCAGACTCCATCCAGACACATCAACCTTACTGGTCATGCAGCTAAAAAACAAAAAAAACACTGATTGACTCAAAAGGAACAAAGTATGCAGCAGGGAGGAAAAGTCACATGAAACTCCCAGATTAACAGAATGATTATAGACTTACACATGTAAATGCAGCACAAGTTCCCTCCAAATAAGCACAGCAGAATATGATATAAAAAAACAGACTGTTATGTTTAAATAAAAACACAGGCTTTTTTCTTCAGCTGTCGACTATATAAAAAATAATCTTCTCCACTCCTCTCCATGTTTAATTGGCAATTCTCAAGTGGCCAATATATGTTTTTACCAGAGAAGAAAGGAAACTGGGGCAGAGTGGATGTTTAATGTAGAAAACAGGAGCTGTTTCTGGGACAGATACACTCCTGCAGCAACACAAACTATGTATGGAAAAAAATGCACAAATTACAGAAACACAGCAGCGTTTGATGGAAATTGAGTTAATGTATGTAAAGCTGAACAGCATGAATCAAATCTGCTGGTCAAATGGAAAAAAAGGAGAAAAAAGAAACCGCAGGAGGAGAGAATTTATAAAAATCCCATAAGGTCAAAAAGAAAAAAAAGAAAGACAGGATAATGAAAGAATAAAAAATGGGAAGAAACTTACAGCAAAGAAAAAAATGGAACCAGCATAGAAATAAAGAAGGTTGCAGAAGGCAGCTCTCCAAGCTTGTGGTTGGTGAAGACTGTTTGGACTGATATGTTTTTCCACAGCACGACTCACTACACTGGCCTTCAGCTTTGCTCATTTCTCTTCTCTTATTTCACCATCCTCACCGGCTGCTGTCACACTGTTTAGATTTCTCATGTGTTTTATTGACAAACCTAAAGATGAATTAACAGCATTTTTAGAAAAAAAATCCTCTCAACTGTAAGATTTTGTGCCACAAGAACTACCAGCTTAGAAAGTTTTATAGCTGTTAAACACTAAAAGATCTGAACTACCATCAAAACCTTTCAAACTCTCGCTGATATTTTGTCTTCACATCTGAGCCGTACCTTGATGGTGGAGGAGGCGTAGAGCATGTCCTCCAGCGTGAAGTGGCAGCAGTTGTTCAGGTTGTCTTTGCAGAAGTCCTGTATGAGCTGCAGGTTGTACAGTCGATCAGCCAGACTCATATTCTCCTTCAGATAAATGTCTAGGAGTGCAGAAAGAGTCATCAGGGTGTCAGGATGAGCTTGATGAGCTGCGATTCAAACAGTTGCTTCAATGTTTTTTTTTTTTTTACTGTGCTGCTGATGATTGTTTAAGATCTGCTCTGGGTAAAATGGGACAGGGAAAAAAAAATCAGTCTTTAAATAAACTCCTGATGTTTTAAAAGTACAAAGTTTAGTGAAAGTCTGAACCATCATGAGAGCTGTGTAATTTCATCAGCGAATGGGCGGAGCTGTGAGGTGAAATATTCAAGAGTAAACTAAGTTGATTGATTAATCTTTTAGCTCAATGACTGTCGAAGAGCTGGGTAAATAAAATGTCTAAACGGGTAGCTGACGTGTCTGCCTTCTTATTTACGTGCTTAATCAATGATCTGATGTGGTTATGTTGGACCTATTGTTTGTGACTGACCTTTGATCAATTGAATGAACTGTTAAGAGGAAGGAGGGAGAATGTTACTGACATTTCACTAACGCAACATATTTTTTTAAATCTTGACAAAGGAATTTTTTCTGGTTTAAAAAAAGGTCAGATATACTGCTGAACAAAGCAAGTTGGGAATTTTAGCAGTTGAAGATACACAATAAGATAATTGTTGTTGTAAAATCAATATTTAATCCCCCTGGAATACTGACCGCCCTCCAAACTACCATTCCTATTTCCTTACCATCCAGTGATAGCAGCTGAGGGCAGTAGAAGTGCAGCAGTGCTCCCAGTGCTGAGCCGTCTGTGCTGTCTTTCAGAAGGTTGTCCACTGGGGGGATGCAGGGAGCCGGCTGGGTCGAGGTCTGCTCTTTCCTGTAGCGAGCCTGCATGACATGAAACACTATGAACCAAACTGAACCTTGAAGCTCTGCCCTGCTTGTATCTCCACAAGGTGTTGTTGGACTAGATTTGTCTTGTTTTTTTCTTTTCACAATAATTAAAAATGGCTGCAAACATCAGAGCTGCATAAGGAGGCAACCTTCATCACAGCTATGCTTTGACTGGATCTTTACAGCTGCAAAAAAATCACTCCAGAACCTCACATGGTTTCATTAGATTTACTCTTGAATGGAGGTAATCAGACTGTTCTGGAGCCTTGCAACTTGAGCAAAAAAATGTTTCAACTGCAGGGAAAAGGACCATATGGGAGAGTCAATGAGGGATACCAGCTGTTACGAGCGCGAACAGTCAAGATTTATTTTTCTGGATGCTGTGATCTGATATTAATTATTTAGTTTTTCTAATATAAATACCAAAACCAGTCCTGAGCATTGTATCATTCAAAGGGGGTTCAGTAAGCGCTAGCTTTGATACTATTTCAGGCCAATGGCTCCTAGCCATCCAATCAATGTAATCAATTTTTTTCCCTTTTTCATTTTTTTCTCTCCAGGAACCACCACAGTGATTCCCCCAAAACGTCTAACCACACTAACAAGAACATTGACATTAGCTAAATGAAGAAACTTTGAAGACAAAAATATCCAATACTTATAATGTTAGTTAACCAAACATGATATGCAGGCACCCAATAAAGAAATCTGAAAGACCTCTATGTCATTTACTATCGGTATGTATACGAAACCATATAGAGATATGGAGGAATTTATTTATCAATTAAAAACAGAAGCTGAGAGAGATTAGCTGTTTATGCAACTGAAGTCACAGGCTGACAGCACACATGCAATAAAACTGCAACAGTCGAGACAAACAGGAGAACATATGGGAGATGGTCATCATAAACACAGCTGAGAGAATGCAGCACTAATTAGTAGACTTACAGGCACAAGCTTCATGTACCATTTGGTTGGAGACTGCAGCAGCGCAGCAAAAGGAAAAAGAAAACAACAAACAAACACCTGTTAGTGAGATTAGTTTTTGTAAGGCGATTAGTATTACAAAGAAAGACGTGACAACTGTGATACCAAAGGTGGAAAAACAGGAGTATACTTATGAGTGTTTGTGAAAGAGATCCCACTCATGTCAAATAACCATGAAATTTGAATTAAGCTTGTTTTAATTGTTGATCTGCAGAATGACACTTAACCTGTAGTGAGATCAAATTAAATCTTCTTAAAAGGGATCATGGTCAGACTTATTTAAAAAACAACAGCACATGTAAAACTTTTCTTTCTGGTAAAGCAGGAAAACAAATGTAATATTTCAAATTCATTTTTGGTAAAAAAAAAAAAAAAAAAAAAAAAAAAAAAAAAAAAAAAAAAGAAAGCACAAGTGTAAGTAATGTATTGCAGTTTTAGCCCAGAGTTTCAGCTTGTTATTGTCTCTTAGAAAGTAAGCCTTATCGTGTGATAATTCACAGGTCCACAAGAAATAATTCACAAATGGAAATCATTCTTAAATACTCCAAAATCAGCTGAATAACAGAAGTGAGCACGCGGGAAAATCTTTACACCTGCTGGTGTCTTTTTTTGTCACAATTCCAATAAAAGCCCTTTGATTCTCATATTACCTTCCAACCTTGCACTGATGTATTAAACTTCAAAGGGACATCTTCGACCGCTTCTAGGCCGAGCCAAATGAACCTGGTCATGCATCTTCTGATGACAGAATGCGACCACCACAGTTTACAGCAAGAATTTTTACATGATGTCTTTGGCTTCTGGTTCTTTTCTTTTTTATTGCAGCCAGATTTAGTGGAACTGTTTTCACATGCCACAAACACACACACACCCACCAGCCATTTTACTGGGAATACCTGTCAATTCTTTGTTCACACAAATGGCTAGATATGTAGACATGAGCAAAACGACAATCAGAATGGGGATGGTGTGGTTATTGGTGGCAGATGGGCTGCTCTAAGTATTTTGGAAACTGCTGATCTGCTGGGAACCTGGCCTGGCGATCTATCCAGGGTGTACCATGCCTTTCGCCTGCTAATTGCTAATTGAATACGCTCCAGCTTCCCTGCAACCATTAATTGGACTAAGCGTTATGGAAAGGAATGAATAAATGATCCACTAGGATTTCATCTTTATGATTTACAGAGAATATTTAGAAAAAGGGAAAATATCCTGTAAGTTGTATGTTTGAAAATGCATTGTTAATGTCAGAGGTTAGAGGAGAATATGCCGGCTGACTGAATATTACAGAAAAGCAACACTAACTCAAGAACCACTCAATGCAAATAAGGTCTGCTGAGTGTCCCCTCTGAACCCAAAACACATCCACCCTCCAAACAGATGGGCTACAGCAGCAGAAGACCACACTGGTGGCCCCTCTTATCAGCTCAGAACAGGAAACAGAGACTACAGACTATGTCCATCTCTTCATGACATCTTCTGCTGGCTACTTCCAGCAGGATAATGCACCAAGTCATAAAACTAAAATATCTAAAACTGGTTTCTTGAGCGGAAGAATGATTTCACTGTACTCCAACGACCTCCACAGTCACCAGGTCTTAATCCAGTAAAGCACCTTTAGGATGAGGTGGAACACAAGATCATATTATTGATGTGTAGCAGCTGACAAATCTGCAGTTATCAGGTCAATATGGACAACAATCTCAGAGGAATGTGTAAACCATCTTGTTGAATCTGTGCCACAAAGAACTGATGCAATTCTGGAGGCAAAAATGCGTCTTACCTCATAATAACATGTCAAACCTAAAAAAAAAGTGGCTGGTGATTGTATATCCTATAATATTTTCACTGCATGAGTGGTACTGAACTGTCAGCCATCTCCTTACAGTGTAAGCTACTTCCACAGTTAATTCCCACTCAACCTAAAGGCATCAAAGACCAAAAATGTACATGCCACTCAAAGTGGCTGGCAAGTGTTCACCTTCAAAGGCAAGCCGTGAAGACACTGTTTAATGAAAACTTCAAACTGAACAGAAAAGGCTTTAAGCAGAAGAGAAACCAGCAATAGTGCTTGTGGATTTTCTTGATTTGATTACTGTTGCAGCTTTCTGAATGGTAATTTTGGGTTTCCAGCAAAATCTGAAGCCATCAGCAGAACACATCTGATGTAATCTAATCTAAAATGTATTAGTTAATTCGTTTTATCCATTTACCAGTGACCAGGTAGTCTTTGGAACCAGTTTCAGTCCTCTAGTTAACTAAATTCTTGCATTATTAATCATGATGTAAATAAGAAAATCAATCAATCATCTTACAGGGATTAAAGAGACAGAACCTGCTATAATTAAGTTGGTGCAATTTATCTCATACACTGTATATCTTATAGCGCTACAACATTTAGTTTTTCTCATGAACATAGTTCACATGCAAGTTTTTACCATTTGAGTAATTCTGTGTGGATGCAGGTGACTTTACACAGTGTTTACTCTGTTTTGACATATATGTGACCATTTTTTAATGATGCCATGCATTAGTAAACTATTTTGTTAATACCTATCCTCATAATTACATTTGCTGTCTAATGTGAAATGACATGTATTTATGCATGAATTAAATGAAATTCAGATATTTCCTTTTAAATTTTTGAGTCTTGATTTTTAATTTTCTGTTTAATTTCACAGTGTTTATCAACAGACAGACACAAACTCTTCCCTTTCACCACCTTTACAAGCTGAGAGGAAATCAAGCTACACTCCTCGGTATATAGCCAGTCAGAACATTTGGTCCGCAGTAGGGGCGGCATCATAGCAGAATGGCAGTGCATGCACACACGTGCGTTTATACAGACACACACCCCACTCAACTTAACTTAAATGATCCTGACGTTGCTTCTTTCCAAGTTTATCCTCTCATGCAGACTTCTCTGACTGAGCTACAGCTCAGCTTTTCCAACTTAAAAAATGATTAGTCCTCTGTTTCCTTGTCCTGACGCCGCCTCTGCAGTCCCCTCCTCTTATCCTCTAACTGTCCTTACTCATACAAATAATGCAGTAGTTCAAAATAAAAGCACTCTAGGCTTTAGTGAGCGCTGCAGTATCATTCTAAGAGGCTATGTATCCGTATATTTGTCTGAGACAGAGGCTGCCTGCATGACTCATAAAGCAAAAGTGGAGAGAGGAGTGATGGAGGGACAAGGAAACAAAAAAAAGGAATCCACTTTTTTTACTGCAGATGCGAAAGATAAGCGGATTGGACAATACAGTAGTACTGGTATTTATAATCATCATTACTTTTTTAAAAAAAAAAAAAGAAATATGTTTACAGTGAGTAAAGAGCTGGATTTTACTACAACTACAAGATCAAATAACCTGACAGAAAAATTTACCATATAACATCTTGTTTATGAGGCAGAGAAACCCTGAGGTTAGATACTAATTACAATTCAGAAAATCTAATGTCTCAAGAGGCAGTGTTTTAAAAACAGTCAATGATTTCATTGTTCCATTAAACCCTCACATGGCTTGAATCTCTCTCTTATACTTACTGACTAAAATGTTTGCCTTTAAAACCTACTATCAGCAAGTGAAATCAGACTGATACAAACGTCAGTTCATTTGAAAGTGTTCAGCTGCAGCATCCAATGACTGACTTTCCCAGTCGTCAGTTTAAATTAGAGCAATGGCTGCCGTAAGCAAAACCCACACAGTTACTATACTGCAGAAAGTATCAACTCAAAACCAGTCAGTATTACAGAGAACTTTTTCTTTAACAAACATGTAGAAATATCTGAAAATTGAATGATGTGATATCAGTTTTTGCTTCTTTCTGTTATAAATGAAAGTATTCCTGTCTGTTTATGAGGGACACGAGGTATTCAGTGCTGCATCTGCATACTGACTGGTCAGATCAGCATCAAACACTGTGGAAGTCTGTGCAGCCTTGGGAGTCAGACGGGGAACACTGAAAGTGCAGTTTTACATTTCTGCAGTTCAAAACACATGAGTAAGACTGTCATGTGTGACTTCAGCAGAACTTAACTCTTTAAACATCCATGAAAAGAAGCTTTACTGACAGTGTTGGGTCATTGTGTGCTGTCTGACATAATTTGCTAGAGATGAAAGGGACAAAACAGTTTTTCCTGAGGAAAGATAAATTAATGAGAGGAGAGAATAAACCACTGCTGATGAGTAAGAAGAGAGCTGTGCTGTGATAGCTGAACATGCACTGAGGGTATTCATGACTTTCAGGGATCAAAGAAACTTAGAAAAAAAGCCACTACATGATTTAATAACCAGAGAAAGGTCACTTTAATCCCTTCCTGAAAATTGCTGGTGGGGTTTAATGAAGGTGATGGGAGTGAGATGCTGAAGCAAACCATGAAGGATGAACATAAAGGTAAGTACATGAATGACATTATCCATCTACTCCTCCATCTTCGTTCATCATTCTGCTCTGTCAGATTGATGGGAAATGGATGCAATGAAAATTTTGTGCAGCATCACAATATAACTAAACTTCTGTTACACAAGGCAGTTTTAAAATAAAGAGTACCGGTATACAAATCCCCCAATAGGCTTGAGCTGCAAGTTGGAACAAGATTTCATCACTGGAAATTTAATTTCTAGTGTAGATATTATCATATCATGCTATATCTGTATTTCTGTAGCTGAGATAAGGCAGGAGCTTATTCCAGTCTATATCTCCTTAATGATTTATGATATAACGTATTAATGTATACCATGTATTTTATAACTACAGCAGCTTCACTAATAATATAATGCACAATGATTAATCTAGATTTGGTTTTTATCATGTTGCTACATCAAACTAGAGATAAGCACCACTGCAAGCAGGTATCTTTACATCAATATTTTAAATTATGCAAGATAAGTAATTTTGCAGCTCGCATTTGTGTTTAATTATCTCATCCTGGTGGACCATAGGGCAACAAGACAAAACAAAGGTATCATATTATTTTTTTCATATTATTAACATTATTTTTTACCATGTTATAGTCCAATATGTTTTGCCCATCTTGCATGTGGACACTTGAAAATACATGTTTTATTGTTAATGCATGTTAGTTAATGAACATTACTTAATTTCTAATTTGTCAGTTTTGGCACTGAAACTCACGCGGTCTGAATCCTCGTGATTTGTCTCAGCAGCATGAAGGTAAATTAGTTGCCATGCACTCCTGAATGGGTTGTATGTTTGCGAGAAAAGTTACTTTCACATAAGTATCTTATTCTGAGATTTATAAGGCATCTGAATTTAATATGGTCATTTTTTTTTCTACCACTGAGTGAATGCATTATTTAGTGGATTAAATATTGATTAATCACAAACAGACTGCCAAACAACAGAAAGCAGACAAAGATTTCTCCTGTTAATCATATAAATACCACAGACACACACACAAAAGCCACACTGGGTTGGTTATGACATTAGACATTACTGCTGATTCAACACTCAGTTATATAACTGGTTTGGACTGTGGACTGAACCCTGAACTAGGGTCAGGCAACACTAAGGGACCACTTGGCACTGATCCTCAGGTGGAAATACAAATGACTGAAGTGTGTCATATCGTCAAGGCAGATAAACTTATGATATAAAATGCACCTATCTTTGTTTTTGTGACTTATTAAATACAGACTTTAGTCTAATATGAGGCTTAGCCACATAAGAGTGAGATATTCTTCGATGGTAGCTGAGTTTAAACAGCTTAAGTTGTGTGGAGGAAGCGTCTTCCAGATACTGAAGTGACACAGAGGCCTAGGACAAATAAGTGTCAGTCAAAAAGCAAATGTCGTGGTAAATCCATTAAGTGGAGCCAAGGATTTTACTCAGCTTGGTTGAATCTGTCCATCAAACTTGTGATGTTTACAGTATTTATAGTTTGTGAGGAGCTACAGCCGGGAGATTAAAAAGGGAAAGGAAAACACTCACCCGAGGACTCCCAGCTGGATCAGCATTCTGGGTTTCCTTCTTCTTCTGCACCTGAGCCACAACATCTTTAAGATACTCATTCACCTGAAAGAAAGAGTAAAAACAAGGGCTTAAATGACCCAAGTCACAAAAAGTCAGTCAAGTAAAAGTACTTTCTGATTCATACAGCTGTCTTGCAAATGATAGCTTCTATTTTATAATAAAAACTCAAACACTAACAGCTACGCATTGAAGCTTAGGTGGAAGCACTTCAATTAATTGAATCTTTTAATTAAATGACACAAAATATTGACAGCACATTTTTTACTTTAGGATGTTGCCATGGTGCATTTCCATCACTGCACTGTCTGTTCTGTTCTGCACATGGCTTTGCCTGCAAAAGAGCCTTCAATAGCCAAGAGTTTTTATACGTTCAGCTGAATTACAGTGACATTCAGATGAGTGGGGATGAAAGTACTGAGTAAAAAAGGTACAGTAAAAATTCAGAAAATTGGAAAAAAAAAGTGCACTCCAACTGAGAGCCATATGTTTGGCCAGGAGGACCGCCTGACCACGCCTCCTGTTGGCTTTTGTGTGTTCTGTGAGAGTGTGAAGCTCAGAGCTGGCAGCAAACCAATGCTCAAAGAATGTAAACTGACTTGATTCTGTTGTACTGGATGGGGGACCCGCGGCCATCTGTGCATTCAGGCTACGGAAGCGAACAACTACACGCATTCATTTAAAAAGAATAAATGGCATGTTTTTACAGGTCATGCAGGTTCAAATGCATTAAGCTAAATTTGCTGCAACATAACACGTTGCTGCAGAAGTGTTCAATCAGACCAGAGGATTCTGTTTTTGAAAGTCATTGAAGTACCTTTTATCTAATTCCCAACAGGCTCGTTCGTATGAGCGTTTTAGTGGGGAACAGCTTCTGTCTCGCCATTTAACAATAACGGGGTGATTGGTATAGTGTTGTACATATTGTTCTCGCATCTCAAAAAACAACCTGAATCTATATCATAAAAACAAGTAGCTTGATGTTTATCTGTCAGCTAATGACCATTTCTAGGCTAATTGTTGTAGCCATATTCATTTTCTAGAAACCCTTCCCTGACGAATGCTTTCCCTGTGACAATCATGGCTCTCACAGCCATGGGCAATCCTCTCCAACCTTGTGCCTTTTATTTTCTTCTGTTTTCTTGATGATTCCTTGAGACCATTTAGAAGTGAAATACCCTAATAACCTTTCATCAAGTTACCAAAAAAAACAAACACAAAACAAAGTATTACATGCAAACTGAGGAGAATGAAATTGAGTGTATTTTTGTTAAGATAAATTTGATTAAAAGTGACATTTGAAAGTGTCTAAAAACTTTGTCAGCTCCTCACGCAGTGTTTACAAATCTTTTTATATAAAAGGGAACATGCAGGGTGTATCTCAGATTGTTTATTTGCCATTTGTACGTGTTTGTACATAGGAATTTGGACATAGGTACACACCTGAGATTTAAGTCATAGCATAAAAACAAAGAGGTCTTAACTGAGTTTATCATGTTTAGATAATTAAATGAAATGCATATACATGCAAATCATGATACACACAGACAGTGTTACAAACCTTGTTAATCCAGGTGGTCACTGCATCCTCTGTGTCATACGGTGTTTCCACCTCAGGGTTGTAAGATGATGATAAATACTGACGAACGCACACCATTACTTTCTCCACACTCACAGTCTCCACTGTGTACGCCATCATCAGAGTGTCAATCATTGCCAGATGTGCACTCTGAGGGAAAAAGAAACAGTGAAAATAAAGATTAGAGTCTGAGCGTCACAACTCTGAAGCAGCTCGGCTTTATTGAAGATTGTATATGAGGCCATTTTTCCAACAATATTCCCCTACCTTTGTGTCACACAAATATAATTTTCACATATTTCCATCTGTTCACTTCGCAGTTGAACCTACAACTTTGACAGTAGTTTAATTCAAGTCGGGCATGGGGATGCCAGACGAGAGAAACCCTGTAACAGGATCCCTGTCATAAAAATACATAAACAATGCAGACAGAAACTTGTGAGATCCACTGAGTTATGGAAAGCAACATGAACACATCAGGGAAGAGCCTGTGCCATTTTAAGGATCCATTGCTTTACATAGTCAAGTGGAGATGAAGGCAGTAAAATCATAGTGAATTCATAGACTAGCAGGGCTCAAATCTTTGTTTAGTACTTTATACTCAAAAGTCTTCAGATGGATTTTCCAACATGGCTATTGTCCTGGAAACAAGTGCACCTTTCCGTTGTAACAAGACCCAGTTTGTTCATTGCAACCAGTAGCCTTCATGAAGACAGCAGGGTTCACAGACCCTACGCACCACTTCAACTTTGTTAGTGTACACAATGGTCTTATTTAAAACACTGATACTTTATAATATCCCAACATATACAAGCCAGAATACTTGGCTTTTGGTTTAATTCCAGTTAAATTTCTATTTCAAGTCTTGTGTGTGTTCTTTGTTCATCATGAAGGCTTCCTTATGTTCTGTTTTATTGTGTTCTGTATTCTTTTGTCTAGATCATATTGTTAAACTTCTTGTTTTTATCTAGCAGAGGTTTCCTGTTACCCCTTTGGATTTTTGCTGCCTATCTGGTTCTTAGTTACAGCTGGCTCCTTATTTAGTCATTAGCACCATCAGAACACATACTCTTTGGTTTCCTTTGCTCATCCCCAGGTCGATATATATCCTGTCCTGGTTTGTATCTTTTTCAGCCTAGCTTTGCGTTGTCAGTTAGTCCATTATGAGTTGTGTTAATCTTTGTTTGAGAGCTTGAATCTTGCCACTTCAGCACCTTTGGAAATTCTCTACACAAAACTGTTGCTATATCAATCCAGCTGTCTCCAGCAAGTATTTCTACATTTGTGTACTCTCTCCTCATCTCCTGTCAATCACACTCTAACATAAACTATATTTATCATTTAATTTGCATTTGCAATTTTTTTTTTTTGTGAAAATACATCTAGAAATCTACAAAAAAAAACAATTTAAGTTTTATAAATTAAACCTGCAAGATGTAGTGTGATTTCATGTTTTGGCTCGATTTAAAAAAACAAACAAAAAAACTAGCAATAAGTGTCATGTTTAACTCTAGAAGGAAACAAGGACTGTGACAACACCAGGCTTGGTCATTTTTTCCACACAGTAACATGCAGGTTTTTCTGCATTTAGTCCGCAAAATTATACAAGTGGTGTTTTGAGAACATGAATAGTAACTTCACCACTTGCTGTATTTGGCTGGAAATTATATTTTTTCCCCAACATTGACAGTAAATGCCTCATTTCTTGTGATTTCTTTTTAATAGCCGGTTTTGAGTCATTTAATATTTTCACAGCTGTTGATTGGAGCAACACATTGATGATGATAGCTGAAAAAGAATACTGATACTTACATTTTCTTTATGCTCTACAATCATTACTAATACCAAGGGAGGTTAAAAGAAATAAATAAAGCTGATAAAATATTGAAAATATCATACAATTATTACTTCATGAGCAGATTAAATATTTACTATTATATTTTATATAATCCTTAGAAAAAAAACAGCATTGGATAGTGTTTGAAGTGCTTCAACTTCTGTTTAAACCATTATTCAGTTTAATGCTGCTGTCTTAACAAAGTGAATTCTTAACAATGGTGTGTATTATGTTTCCCCAAACTTCCCCATCCGAGACCAGACTGTTTTCCTTGGTCTTACTCAGTAACAAGACAGGTTTTACCAGAGTACAGCAGAACTCTGGAACTCACTTGGGTCCTATGTGCTTGCACGTTTCCAAGTCATTTACCGTGATCATTCATAACGTGTGACATTATAAACCTAAATGTTATGAATAGAAAATCCAGAGCAGCAAAAATTCCATTTGCTCTCCAGGTCAAAACACACCTCACTTTTGCCATTAACCATCACCATCCTCTCCTATAAGGACTCATGTTAATGTATTGAGCATGCTCAAAGACACTGAGCCAGCAACTAGTGTAATGCCAGACAAAACTTGGAAATATTCTGTCATCCATAATTATGACATGACCAAAAAATGGCGATAAGTACCTTTTTTAACGCCACTATTTAATCTAACAGTCTGTAAAAGGATTAAACCTTTCTAGCCAAACACACAATTAATCACACACAAATAAAAAGGAATGGTTCAACAGGTATGCACAAAGCCAATAATCAAACATCAACAAAACTAGAACAGTAAAAGCCTAAATGCAGAAAGGTTGAGTGATTCGCTCACTCTGTCACTAAAGATCACCGTGTCATATTTTACAGATAAAAAGGCATCAGTGAGGCCAGAAATGTTAGTCAAAGGTCCATCTGGGACGTTTAACGTTACATTTTGTATAAATGTGTGGTGTGCACGAAACTGAGTATGAATGAATGAATGTATGTATGTATGAACGAACAAATGAACGAACGAATGAATGAATGAAAAGATTTAAATCTGTTAGTGACGGCAGCTGAAAAAATCTCTAAAAGGACAAATAATACACAGATATACTGATGAATTTTCTACATTGTACAGCAGCTATATTTAATTAATAGATCTGAATCTCAGACATGTAAATCTAAGAGCATCTACTGAACCTAATGAATGTAAAATTACATTAGTCTAATGTTTGATTACTAACATGTCTACTTTGGCATCAAGGCACTAAAGCAACCCCATTTAATAATACACTGCCAAGTTGTTGCTTACTGGCTTTCATTTAGCCTGTCCAAACATTGTACAGCATAATCCCAAAGTTCAAATCCACACAGACACACACAGACACACAAACATCTTGCTATCAGTTTTCAGAAAATCTTGTATTTCCACCATAAAATAGTCAACTAAAGAAAACACTAGTTAAAAAAAAAGGCCAAGACATCAGTGTAAACCTGCTTTCTTTTTTCATCTCCTATAAGGATATTGATTTGTATCTGCTGGGGTTTCTGAGATAAAATTACAAGAAAAGAGAATTAATCTTATGTGTGAAAACCACAGATCCTCAGTCCCTACTTCCAACGCATATCAGTGTTATTTTGTTGGTGACGGACAACATACTTCAAACTGCAGAGATTCAGCAATAAGCTAGTTTTGTTTTATTCCCTCACAATGAAATAATGTCCCTACAAATTATGTGAAGACAGAAATAGAAAAAAAATCAATTAAAACAGCACAGAGATCCACAATGATTAAAGAGGCATATTTTTATTCATCATGTGTCATCATCTCATTTCAGCTCTCACAAAACATTCTAGAAATTTGAAGCACTTTCATGTTTCATAATTAAGCTGATATAAAGAGAAATCATGAACTTCCAAACATAACAAACTCTCATTCAATTTTATTTATTCTTTTTCCTCATTTAACTTCACTGAATGTTGAAAATGCTTCTTATAAGGGCCTTCCTGGTGCATGCAGAGCACGTGTCCTGAACTGTGTGCTTTTGCTGACTTACTTCTCACAGTAAGTAGCCGTACTGACCATGTGCATAAAATCAGAGACCAGAGAAGGGGTCAGCCTTCCTCGGATCTGCTTGCCCTAGAGCCATTTTCTTTGTTATATTCTATGATGCTAATTAATTCTACCTGATTTATTTACTTGGGTTTAAAAGGCAGATTTATCAATTTCAAATTTAAGCTGTTTTTTGTTACATGCATCCTTTATATTACACTAACTATAGGTATTAACAGTGATATATTTTGAAAATAAATTACATTTACTCATACTTTTACAAATACAAATACAAAGACACAAACGCACACATTTTCCTCTTTTTTTTTTCTCTTAATCTGATTGTGTTCATACATCACGTACAGATTTCTCAGGAGGTAAGAAGATGCTGTTTCACAGTCAATATCCTGTTTGTATTGTACTGCTACGCTGCTGGCTCTCTGGGGGGATAGGTAAACACCCCTCATCTTTAATACGACTCCACATTTGAAAAGCAAAAATGGAAATCCACCGTAGAAGCTCGACTTAACATCACACAAAAGAATTGCAAATGTGAACCACAGAGACCTACAAAAGACCTGATGTGATGTATTTTTTCCTTCACAGTATTGTGTCTGCAAAAAATCTCCATTGTGAAGCCCTCAGCTGTTTGTTGGGATCTTACCCAGGTAATCATAAGAAGATGAGCAACAGATTAATCCTCGCCACCACTTAGGAGACACATCTCAGTGAAATATAGTAGAAACCAATACTATGTCAGTAATTTAATACCAAATTATCTGTAGTCATTGAGACAATGACAACAGAATTGTTTTCACCATATTTATGAAAGGCTTACAGTTTCCAAATGCATGGCTAATAATACGTTTGTGTTTGTTTATATTGAAATTCAATACTATATCGAATATACACAAGATCAAACTTTGATCAAACAAAGTGAAAACAGGAAAGGAATTCTCCAAACTTCAGCCTTTTGCACATACATAACTAAGGAAACTTAAACAGATACATTAATTTAACATTAGCTAGAAGGCTGCTGCAATATTAAAAGGATGCACTTATTTTAGCATTAAAATTCTCCTTTCCAGATTCATTGATGAGGCTAAACTAAAAATTGAGGCTGTCTAGCTCCAGGTAGTTTCACGCCATCCCAGCTGGACATGGAAAAACACTCAGCTGCATCTCTCTGGCCTCTTTTGGAGGTCATAAATAGTACTGCAAACACAAAAATCCATACAGCAAAAGAGAGTTTTTAACTTTTCATATGAGGCTTAATTTTTCTACATTCTGTATTTACCTAATCTACTGGAAACTGACTGGAACATTTGCTATTATCATCAGCAGAGGACTTTGGAAATACAAAACCAAACTCTTGTCAACACCGTTTTTGCTTTTTACATAGATTTCAGGACTTTTTTAATCACATGCCAACTTGAGAACAGAAGTAAAAATGCTCTACCTAACATTTTTGGATGTCCAAAACACCAACTGCCAGGTCTGGCATTAGTTGTGGGAAGGAAGCTTTTAAGCAGCATACCTTCTCTCTCCATATGCTCTACAGCCAAGCAATTATATGGGAAGCTCAAAGCTAATCCTGGAGCAGAATCTGTGGACTGGATCATGGCTACAAGCCAGCGTTGACCTACACTGATGATGTCTGCACTCCTTGTTGTTTCATGCTCTTTAAAGGGCATTTGTTGATGAAAATGATTCTCAATAAAGTATCTGACTTAAAAATCTAAATTTGATTTCAAGGAGAACACGTAAGGTATTTTACACAGAACACAAATACAATTACATTCTTAAATTGCTGTAAAAATGACCACTTCAGGAAATTTGACTTAATCTTTCTTTAGAAAGGTGTATTTTCTTTTCGTATCAGATACTTTGTTCATACAGCTTGTTAAAAGTAGGCCTACTTTGCCTGAAAGTTGGGCGAAGTTCTTACATCGCTGGGATTGGAAGTGGATGAGGCTGAAAGACTGGTCAACAGCATGTGTGTGTGAGGGTGAATCAGTACTCACACTATGCTGCACAACATGAACACCTCTGATTACACCAGCGTACTCTTCAGCCTCATGTGACGGTGCCATGCAGCCTGTTTTGTCAGATATACTGCAATCTCTGTCTAAACAGGGTCACGTTTTCTTACACACTTCATCTGATTGCAGGCACTCTGAACTTGGGTGTACAACAATGTAGGATACAGTGTTGCACGTTATCTGTGAAAGATTACTGCGTTTCTGTGGGTGTAACGCTAGGTGGCTGTTTTAGCTGCATGTTGATTGAGCAACGGCAAATTTTATGAAGGGAGAAATGTATTTCATGATTGCTTTATTGAGTATTTGTGGAAGAAAGAAAGCTTCTGCTTGTATACATTATGTTTTAAATCCATTACAGCTCTATTAAGGTGCAATAATCCGTGGCTTGCAGGACCTGCAGATGGAAGTATTAGTCACAAAAAAATCCCTGCTTTAAATTCTAATGAACTCTTCTTTACACTGTATAATAAGCCTAAATGTGCTGCTCCAGTAAATCAGAAGATAAAGCATTCAACACTGGTAGTATTCGGAATCTGTCATTTTAAGTGAATTTCTACAGCCTGTTGTGTTTGAATCGATGAGGTTTCATTTAAAGTCAGTGCGTGCCAGCAGAAGCAGTGAGACAGCCATCTCCCTCACAATCTGTTTCTGATACTGAAGTCAACACTTATTTAAAATCTGAACACATACTTCTTGACTAATTAGATTCCTTAAAGTTGGTTATTCTTACAGATGATGTTAACAGTGAAACGTTTAATGTCTGTGTGTGTGTTAAAAAAATTATATGCAACATTAACACCAGTCTAACAAATTAATTAGAACAACTGTATTTTTTTTAAAAACTTAGTTACAATACTTTAGCACATTAAGTAATTTTCTGAATCTTTTTTTTAAAAATTCCTGGATCCAGAAGGTGATCTGTATCACTCCCAAAATTTAATGGAATCTACTTTAGTCCAAGAAAAATTCACAGAATAAAAAAAATCATGAAAATCTGTGCAGTAGTTTTGCATAATACTAACAGATACATACAGTTAAATGCCTGCAAAAACAACCTCTGGCATCTCCTTGGTGGTGGTAAATGTATGCAGCACATCCAAATACAGTAGCTGGAGGAGAGTAAAAGAGTTTTATGTAGTTTAATGATTATTACGTTTCTTTGAGGGCAAACTAATGTATACATTACGTAACCTGAAATATAATCCAACATTCATTAGGCAGAAAGATGCAGCTCTCAGGCCATCATGTGGAAAGACAGAGCGTGCCCGTTGCCTATCCATCCACACTGTACTGCCTCGGATCCGCCGCTGGCATTGTACACAACATACTGTCTGTGACTTTTCTGAGGCTGATGAAAACAGAAAGTACTTGGATGGGTTTTTCCTTTCATCCTGCTGCTTCAGCTCATCTCTACCCATAAACCACAATGTTTGATGTTGAGTATCTAGTTTTCTGCCTTGCACTCACATTGGCTTTCTGTATGTGAGTATATGTGTAAGGAGGTGCAGCACTGGATGAAATGTAGCATCTTAGAAATGCTGCCTGCCCTCCTGCATGAATCCAACATTTCAGCATTCTCTTCCTCAGAGCTTGGCAGCGCTCACCACTAACACAACCCCCACTTCACACACATATCTGCGAAGCACACTGCACATACGAGCTTACAAAGCACACACAACATATGCAACACAAGCACACACCAACACACAGAAACAACACCCTACCTACTGGAGTGTAACCATGGAAACCAAGCGCCTGCTCAATATGGGCTGTGATGGAAGCAGTGAAAGAGAATGAAATGTACTCTCCATATTTATCCACTCTGAACATGAAGTGATAAATCAATCCGTCACATAGTAAAACTAATATTTGATAGACATGGTGTGTATATGGGGGGGGGGGGGGGGGGGGGGGAATCATTTTTCAACACTCAAAGATGTGGCTGAGCTTAAAATATGCTCTCTTTATGAAGGCAAATGATGTTTACTAACAGCAACTGTTCTCATCTGTTACATTATCGAGTGACATGTTTCACTTACAGTTTTTAATGGTGAAATTGTTGGTAAAATCCTAAAAATGTTTTACGCCTTTACGCCTAAAATATCCTAGTTTGTGTACTAACTACTGCAAGGACACTTTGCCTTTTGTTTTCATCTAAAACTGCTGCATATGTGGTGAACATTTAACTGTATTTTTACTGCAAAGCTAGTGTGTTAATCTACTTTCTTGTAGTTCATCTGCAGTAATTAACCAAGTCGTGTTTATTTCACTGATTGTTCCAGACTGTTGTGCAATCTATTTGCACAAATGTGAATTATGTAATAAACAGAACTATGGGTTTCTATTACAGCTAGAAAAGACAAACACATCTAAGAATAACTGCACACTGATAATAAGTGGACAAGGACATTAAAATATTTCATTCTAAAACATGGCCTCAAACAGGGTTATTGGAACCATCTAGGAAACCTACAGATCATTCTAACATCATCTATACCTTAGATTTATTATATAAATAAAAAACTAAAACTAAACTAAAACATGCATGTTTAAGCAATAAGGTGCATGCTTTCTGCATGTACACGCACACTGTTTTAAAGCAAACCCCTTTTAATTAAAGTAACATACTTTTTCTTGCAGAGTTACCATTGTGGTTATGAACTCAAGATATTTGAGTTTATTGTTTAAGCTATATAATTGTAATGTTTTCCAGGTTAGATGCAATTCACAAAGCTGCTTCTTTGCCTTCTAATGACAATCAAAATATCTTTTGATTAGACAGAAACTAATAATATTTTATCCATAGCTTCTCCATCTTTATTAACACTGTTGAAAGTTTATCAGTCATTATAGTTTTTCATGCCTTTTTTTTAACTCTAAATAACAATCACAATCCAAAATGGAGACACAAGTAATGGCTATAGAAAGGAGGGAAATACGGCTTGTGTACTTATGTGCAGTTTTATAGTGACTGAGAATTATTAAAGAAAGCTTCATGGCTGGTAAATAGAGAGAATAAGCACATTTTTACTTTGACTGCAGACTGTTTTTGTCATGAGTTAAAAGAGGTTCATGCCTTTGGTCAAAGATTTCCTTGGGTAAGTTTAGATAAGTTATAGTCCAATGTTTTAAAAACAATAAAACTGCTTACAATATAACAGTATTAATATGGGTTGTCACTGTGGGGTGTGCATACTCTCAGTGTACAAGAGTTTCACATATAGCACACAAAAGAACAAATGTGACAAAACTAAATATAAACAACAGATCACATAATCCCTATTTAATTGCTCATTTAAAAGTCAACCCCCATATATTAACGTATATGCTGCTGCTACAATTCAATTTCCCTACAGGGATAAATAAAGTAAATCTTAATCTTAATCTTAACTAGCACAGTTGCCACAAAACTGGATGACATTATGTGTGAATCAGACCTGCAAAGCATTTCTAGTTAAAGATATGACTAAAATACAATGACAAAAATACAATTTAATTGCCAACAAACTTTCATAAGATGCAAATTTGCCAGGATTAGCAGACTAGATAAGAAGTCACTGTATAATAATGATCACTGCAGAGTTGCCTTTGAGCAAGGCAATTAACAACCACAGCTGCAGCGCATCAGGCCAGCACCCAGCTAATTAAACTACAACGGTGACAAGTAATATATTAAACAGCAACCTGTATTTTTATAAGTTAAACACCTTGTTTGTATGCTGACGTGCTTCAGTGATGCAAGAAACCCTTCAATGCTACTTTACAGAGAAAAAAGATAGCTAAATAGAAATTTACCTGCACATCAGATGTGTGGTTTTGCAAGCTTGTGCAAAAATACAGATTTTTTTTTTTCAGTCATCATCTAGATCAGGGTTATTCAAATTGGTCTAATGAGGGCTGCAGTCCTACAGGTCCCTCCTTCAACCTGACTCAAATTAAATGGATCCAACAGCCTATGAAGCTGTGTACAATGACTCACCTTGAATAAGGTGTGCTGGAGCTACCTGCAGGACTGTGGGCGTCTTGGAACCAAGTTAAAATGTCATGATCTAGACTTTTTAGGTGAGTCATGTAACTCTCATGCAAATCAGCACAATTTCACCGAGGCAAAAGACAGACTTTCTATACTGGTATTAACGCCACACTAACAAACAGGTATGTAATTCATTTCTGAGAATTTATCAGTTATGACGGCCATTGAAATTTCATGTATACCATACAGTTGGTTTCTGTGTACATATTGTGTACTCTTTCATCTTCATACGATATTTCTCCATCGTATCACAAAATGCTAAAGAAAAATGCAGCAGTGAAACTGTACAGTACGTATCTTTTTGCAGCTGTTGCCACAGTGGTGCTTCCTGTGGGATTTAATGTGTAATGCTAGAATAATATTTTCAGACCGTCAGTCCACCTCCACATTTCTCATTTATTCTGTGTGAGCACTTCAGGTGGAGGAGAGGAGCCTGCAGTACAGAATGTGCGTAGGCGACTGAGTGGGCAGAAACTGTGATTTGGATTCTTCGTCTTCACGTGTAGAAATGGGTCTCATGGCAGGTGACTGCATGAGGAGTGGGCAGAATAGTGATGGAAAGATTGAGGAGATGAGAAATATTAGACTAAGCAAAGTCAAAACTGGCAACCCAGTGAAAAAGGTCAGTATATGTGAAGAGTTGAGACATATGTCAGACGTCATCAGCATCCGACTCTTTTTGCTGACTGACCCACAATGGTTGCCTTTCAATGTCATCTAAACTTGCTTATTCAGAACATTTTTATTCCTGATACAAACTGCTGAGTTAAAATAGATGTTTAGTGAGAAATCCCATGAAAGAGTACTTAGTGATACTACTGGAGCTGCTATTGAGTCTCATCAGATTTCACAGACCGCTACAGGTCTAAGACCAGTAATGTTTTTCCTTGATGTTTTATGCTAAAACCTCTCAAAATAGCAAACTCTTCTTTTTTATTTATTTTTTTTCTGTTTTTCCTTCTGAATCGCCACACTTCAACAGAACCGAGTAGGGACAGTCGCCTTGTTTGCCGTGTCAGATCTGGACAGATGTCTTAATAATTGATGCCCCCGCCACTTGCTCAGTTCCAGTAGGCAGCAAGTACTCTACATTACCAGTCTTACACTGCTGTGAACCTCAGAGCTCCCAGCAAAGAATACTGAACAGTGCAACATAATTTCAGCACTCTTCATTCGCAATAAAACTGATGACACCTATTTAATTGAATGGTAAAAGCTCAACATTAACTGATAAGAGCTACACTGATACAAATCCAACTGCAACATTTCTCAATACATAATGACCCATACGGGTTTCATGTTCTAGTTTCTGAGTGAAAATGCATTCAGTGTGCTGATTTGCAGGAAAATTTGTATTTTATATAATAACTTAATGTAAGCTAATTATCCAACATCAAACAGTGCTGCAGACAAAGACAACTCACTGCCACTGCTTGGATAAGAAAAACATTTAAGAGTAAAGAAACCTTAGATAAACCAGTAAAAGTTCATTGCCAAAAACTGAGAGGCAAAAAAGACCAGTAATCCTGTACATAGACAATAAAACACGCTGCATCAGCACTAAATGGACACAGATACACATTAAATAATTACAATAATTTCATATTCTAATCAAGTCCAAAAGAAAAAAATGTTCTGCAATGCTGAATTATCAACAAACATGTCAAAGTGAAACACAAGGAAACAAAAAAACTGTAACATCTGACACTGCTGACACTTTATTTGCAATTGGTCTGACTGTCATCACGTATACAAGATTACAACATCCTCCTGTTGTTATACAAATTGACGTACCCTAATTTGTCCAATCAGAAAGTTAAATTCCAGTCCAAGATGTAGAAACCAAGGAAGCAATCTTACTTTACATATACATAGCTGTAACTTTGCTTTACCAGAAGCTTATAGTGTTAGTGTTTTGCAAATGTAACTCAATACTCAAACTGAATTAGCAAGGCAACAATTTAATACAAAAACAAGCCATATGCTCAAAAAACAAACACACAACACTCCAAACAAGAGGCCATTTCAATTATTCAGAAATTCACACTGGATGAGATCCCAAAACTCTTCAAACAAGAGAAAACTTTAAACACTTACTGTCCTCATAAAACAAAGTATTTGGAGATGCAAACCCTAACAAAGCTTAAATAACTTCTGAATTAGCATAAACAGGAAATTAAAACCAGCAAGAGGCAACAAACAGACTGCAGGCATACTGTGTCTTAATTGTGTCTCAATTGCTATTCACTGAAGCAATAAAGCCTCCTGAAGAGATTTTGCCCCAAAACAAGAAGGATGGCCCATTCTATTGTCACTCACTAGGCAGGCTGGAAAGTCATGTCGTCTCCAACACAAACACGATTAAGAAGAGCCGCAAAAATCCTGGGACTGCAGATCTTCTGCTGTGCTGACAGCTCTCATGAAGAGGACACAAACACACAAGGCGGAAGGGGGGCCTCGAGGTCCAGGTCAGTGTGTACTATTTGCTTGTTGGTTTAAATCTACAGTTTTGTTTAATGTTTGTGGGAAATATAAATGAATGGAGCTTTCTGTTTTTTCCCAGTTAGTAGTTTATTTTATCATCCTCCAGCTGTGGGTTTTCAGTTAAATGCATGTAATGAAAATTATTACTGTCCACAGTTAGGCTCTTTAGGGGACAAAGTGATTTCCAAGGTATCTGAATGATACAAGTTTCTTACCATTTGCAGAGGCCTCTTTCGAAGGTCCCTCTCAGTGACTAGTCGCTCCTGGTCAGTGACATAGAGACCGCGCTGAGCCAGTGCTTGGATGACAGCATCGTGACCCAGCAGTGGCTTGGTAGAGTCACTCTTCAGAATGAGGCTGCCGGCCCTGCAGTAGAGGTCTGCAGAGAGCAGGAGGCTGGCCACAGGAGGCTTCAGGTGCTCTTGCTCATACTGGTCTGTGTAAAAGGGGTCCCTCAGGTCTGCCGGGATGCTGTCTGTGTAATAGAAGGGAGTAAAAGTGATTTTTAGGTAATTGGCTCCACTGTGCTCTGCAGGAATGACATGGCACTGATTTGGTTTGCTGCAATCAGTAGCATGTTTACATACCACTATCAGAGCATTCCCCTTCACCACTAACAAAAATTCCAACTCACAGGACTGAATGTATGTTATTACCCTATAGAAGATTAAGTCCTAAAATCTGATGGGAAATAGGATAATGGCATACGAGAGAACCAAGAACAAACCAGTAATTTAAAGGGGAAATGTGGAGAAAAAGGAAAACCACCATGAACTAATTAGGAGTGTTTCTCGCCAAGTCTGTCTTTTCTAACTACTGCCTCCCTCTGACAGAACTACCTCTTTTTATCATCATGATCTGACAATATCTTGACGTAGATATGTGTAGATAGACCTCAGCGTTGCTATAGCAACTGCTGGAGGAGTGGAACCCAATCGATTCATCTAGTCTATCTCTGCAGCTTCTAACTCCCTGGGAACACCCTTCTCGGTGTTGGCCTCTACAAAGAAAGAGGCTGCATGGAAGCGTGCATGTTTATTACTTAAGGAGAGTTAACTGCAACTAAAGCTGCTGCTTTTGGTTTTTATTGCTTTTGTCTTGTATTCACGCTTTGCTGATGCATTTTCGTAAGCATTTCATAGACAAAAATGGCGTTTCTCACACCCAGGCTAAGTCTTTCTTTCTATGTTGCATAAAACAATAAAGCACTGATTAAATGGTTTTAAATGAGATGCTGCATTTGTGTGGAAACATTAAAAAAAAGTCTACACGCACAGCATTGCATGTGTGTTTGTATGTATAGACATAAACTCAGCATTTAAGGAATCACATTTATGTTTATGTTCTTAAATGTTGCTGCCCATCCTCCAACACATTCTCACACGCTAAAGTCAATAAATCACCTCTTTTGACTGAGCATTGCCAGTGAGGTCATCTTGAGATGAACTCTTTGTCAATATTGAACAGAAATGTAGGCAGTAGCAGTTATCCAGGATTCCTGTAGGTACATTTAATTCTCTACAGGAACCCCCAACTAAAACAAAATTTTCCTCAAGTCCTCCTGTTTCATCCTCCGCATGGAAGCCACAGATCGAGTCATTGCTATGACATATATAAATTATAGTGCAATTCTTTTTATTTAAACATTTACATGTATTTATAGTACTTACATTTTTACTCATGCATGCCAGAAAGTCTGAGCCGTTTGCTTGACATTCACATCATTAACTCTTTGCATAACAGAAGAATGACTGAAGTCTGAAGATTTCATGCTTTGGGGAAGGTATCTACAAAATGGCTTTCTTATGAAGACATGCAGAGAATAAGACTTAATTGCTTTCGCTCTCTTCTCTCACACCGTATTAAACCACGCAGCCTCGGGTTACAATGAATATTGTCATATGTATAACAGCTTAGCCGATTTAGTGGCAAATGCTCTGCTGTGTTGCATTCTGCAGGTATAAGGCCACATATTCTTGATGCACTCCTGCATTGTTGTATTGAGGGTAGATACATGTGAAGTATTCAGAGCAGCGTAGGTTGAGATCTGGAGATGAGCCCGCTCACTCTCTCTTTCTTCCCTTCCTCCTGCTCCCTTTGGAGAGCTGTATTTTTGGAATCAGCCCATTTCATTCAGTCCTGATTGAAAATCTGAGCTGTGTTTGTTTTTTTTTTAAAGCTGTTATGGTGAATATTAGGCAAAGTGTATCAAAAACTACAATAAAAAGGGATTCAAATTAATACCCGAGTTAATAGATGGGAAAGAAGACAATATGGGGAATTAATTTAAAAGAAAGGTGGTGTATATTGCTTTTTTTTAAATTTTTTTTTTATTTGATGCTTGATTTTGCAATCCATTTGGAACAATGACACAAAAATGACCGATTTGTGTATTACTATATTCTTAGTTCCTATATTTGAAAATAAAATGGTTATAAATGACGATCCTAAACAGATCTGAAAACTGATTCCCTTGATACAGCTGTTGTTATGCCCACAGCTGTTCACCAGTGGGCACAACAACCTTCCAAAATATACTCCCACCTCTGGGGAAACATTACATGTGATTAAGTGATTCTGCTTTGGAGGAGTAGCTCAGATCATCTCAGCTGAACATCCACATAGCAACAATTATACAATTAAACATATTTTAGGACACCTAATCAATTTAGCCAGATACTGAATGACATCTCATTATGTTTTGATTGTATTTTTGGAGTATCATTATCTACATCTCTTGCACTGACAGCCAATCTCCCACATTAAAATGAATAAGCTAAACATCAAATACTTATTTATCCGCAAACTCACATCAAATGTAAAGCACAATATAAAAATAGAATTTGATATTTTTAAAAGCCCAGTTGATTTTTGTCTTGTGACTACTAATGATTACAAATTGGTTTCAATTATCTCATTTTATACTTCTAACAAACACACTCATTGTGTGCTGTATACTCTGCTGAGAAATATGTCCCACGTGTGATGCCTCTCTTTCCAATTTTGACTTGTGTGCAGCAACCTGAAGGTCACATCATTAGAAACAAGTGGTACCCAAACCTCAAGATACCTACTTCTTATTTATTATCTCTCCAAATTCAACATTTTGTAAATGTTTTGAAACAATCTAAATATAAGATTTCTTACAAAGGGAAATAAACACACAACAAGAATAATTATATATATATATATATATATATATATATATATATATATATATATATATATATATATATATATATATATATATATATATATGTATGTATATATTCATGACGACGTAGTTCATGAATCTACACATCTGCATGAGTATTTTAAGGGAATTTATGGGAATAATTACTACCTAAAAATATTAATATGGTCGTAGACTATCTGGTGTATTTGATTCTGGAGTAACAGATAGAGATACTGATTTTGTTTTCTTTTTATTTAATCTTTTTATTTTTTTCTTTCTTTTTTTCCCAACACATTCATGTTTAATGTGGGTACAAAATTGCACCTACCTGTTCCGTAGGCTTTGGACACCAGCCATGTAAGGCTGCAGCATATTTTGGCTCGGGAGAAGTCATAATGCTCAAAAGACTTTATCGCTGGAGCAACAAAGGTCTTCTTCACATCCCTCACGTCCTGAACTTCACCCATTTTTAAAAAAAAAAAAAAAACCCAACTATGTATTGTAATAAATCCTATGAAAAGACACAACACCAAATCATCACACAACTGGAATTCGTGAAAAAACAATAAATGGCTGTAAGCTGAAGAGGTGAAATGCCTTTCCGGTAATTATTCACAACTTCTTTCTGTCATAAAATGCCAAACTGGTCACGTTTTTTGTCCTTTTTAGATTGGTTGACACAATGGGTCACTAGTCTTGTTGTTCTTCATCCATTCTGCTCTCTACCGGTTGAAATGGACTCCGTCGGTCCAAGCCAGGTTTCCGAGAATTTCAAAGGAAAAAATGTTCTCCAACTGGAGCAAAAACAGCAGAGTTTCCATTATTTCTATAGCCTGGAAGAGGAATGCTTCCCCTTTCCATAGCCACACATAACTGTACAAATGTCCTGTGTGTTTTGCATTCCCCCTCAGTTCAGTGAGACTTGAGATGCGGTGCGGTTGTCCTGCCGCACTGAGTTCTCTAGCCCTACGCCTTTGTTATGCAGTGCGCATGTGCACGGGGTGCCTTCAAATTCTGTCGGATATATTACCTCTTGTTTGTTTTTTGTTTCATATTGTCTTCAAACTATGATTACCCAAGTAGTACACACTGAAGTATTTGATGATACATATCTTTATTATTATTTGTGTCATTCTATCTAGTTTCTATGTATTGACATGTGGTTGTCACTGTTTTGGGTTTTGAGATTGCTGTATCTAAGGTAATTTTAGAAGGATTGCCATATTTCTTTAAGTATACTGAGCACTACATAATAATAGAGTCTGCACATGTAACTGCAATCAAATACGTTGTAATGTTACTGGGTTACAAGATCACTTTTTATTTGTGGAGTATGCAATTTGTACGTAAAGTTATAACGTCCTTCTGTGGTAGTTTAGCTCCACTGCTACGGTTTGAACGTGGCATTATAAAGAATACAACATGCTGGCAATTACCAAGAGAACAAAGCTGAAGAATATGATCAAAACAATCCGTGTTCGATTTGACATTTTACTTAAGGTTTATAGGTTTCTGCATTGTTACAATCCACGGTAAGTGTTGATGAGTGTTGCTTTTGTCATAAAGATACAGTGTAGTTCTCGCTCATGGACCCAAGCCCAGTTTAAACATTCACCTTATTATGTAAAATGTAAACATATACCCGCACTTTTATTTTATTATTTATTTTGGAAAAGCTAAAAGAGGTTAAATATCTTGAAGAATTCCACACAATAAATAAAAAGCAGGCGTTGACAAATGAACTACATTTCCCTTCGTGCAGTCATATTACGTAATCAATATGCGTCGGTAGTAAGAACTGTTGGAAGATTTGACGCCAGGAGGTATGTGTGTGATATTGTCATTTTATATTAAACGTTTGCCCAAAACATTTTATTGTATCTATGAGTCAAACCTCGCCAGATTGAATGTAGTTGTTTATATCCAAAAATGTGAAACACGAAAGCTTGAAGCTCGTTTGCACCATGAGTTATTTATTGGCTTTGTAAAACTCGGTTAAGTTGTAAAATAATAGCAGGAATTTATTAAAATATCACCTCTCCGTTTTCTCTTAAGTTACTTGTGAAATCTAACATTACATTAATATATCAATAACCTGTGTTTTTTGTCTTCACAGTTTAATTTCAAAATGTTTATGCCAAGAGCCCTGAAAATAAAGAGACCTGACCAAGGACCTGTCCCGGTTTTAACTAAGAAAAGCAAGACTGTACAGGAGGAGACTGACCAAAGTAGTTCAGGTCCACCTGTGCAAAAGGAAGAATCGTGTGAAGACAAGAAGCCACATAAAGAAACAAGTCAAGCAGATGGAGACTCACCTTTGACAGAGAGTGCACTATGTGAACATGAACATATAACCTCTTCAGATGATGGGGAAGAAGAGGAACCAGTCAAATCCTACAAAAAGAACCAGAGGTGGCCTGAGCCAGGGGAGCCTGTCTGTGTGATGTGTGGCCGTTATGGGGAGTACATATGTGATGCCACTGATAATGATGTTTGCAGTCTTGAGTGCAAAGCAAAACATTTATTGCAAATGGGAATGGGAACTGGAGTAGAAGTCTTTCATGGCAAGGACACACACACTGATGAAAGACCTCCTCAACCCTCTGCAGTGAGGACAGTTGGAATAGGTGCAAGTGAGGCATGCTATTCATACAAAGAAGACCCATTCATATCAGGCTTGGCAGAGGAGCAGGTGGAGCGAATTAAACAGGAGCTGGGCATTGAAACCCAAGGAGAGGATGTCAGGAGACCCATCATTGAATTTGAACATTGTGGCTTCCCTTCCACATTAGGTGGCAACCTGAAAAAGGCTGGTTATGAGGCACCCACGCCAGTCCAGATGCAGATGATTCCAGTTGGTCTCGCAGGTCGAGATGTCATAGCCAGTGCTGATACAGGATCGGGGAAGACTGTAGCCTTTCTTCTACCAGTGATAGTGAGGGCACTTGAGGTACAGTAATACAGATAAAATGATTAATTCTTGTTTAAAAATTTGCGATAAAGAGCATGTATTTGGTAAAATGTTGTCTGCCAACCGGAAAGTGATGAATCAATTCCAGGCTTCCTCTCACTACATGCACTACATGTTAATGTTACATACATAGTATGTATGTATGCATACATACATAGTATGTAATATTAACACTGCTGTATATGTGTGTGTGCACGTGACATGTAGTATAAAAACGCTTTGAGTGGTCAGTGGTGGTAAAAGTTTCCTTGTACACTGGAGTTATATTTTTTCCTAAAAGGAAACTGTGTCTGCACCATTGTATAAAAGAGACTAGGAAAAAAGTACAGCGCTCATACATGGTATGTACTGTATATGTGTGTGTTAAAAAGAACCCTTGTAAGTCAGGATATTTGCTTTAATTCTTTATATTAGAAATTTTGTAGTATCTACATGCCAACTAGGCAAGAGTTGATTCTGACTATTTTTTTTTAAAAAAAGGATCTTCCTTATGTACAGTATAACCCCTAACATGAAATTAGACCTCCCCATTTGGTGGAGAAGCTGCCTTCTGAGTGAAAATGAACTGTTTTTACAGAAGAAAAAAGTATTGCATGGATCAAGTAAAGAAATGTTTTCTCAAAGGCAGCAAATTTATTACCCAATGGAGAAAAACAATTATCGTAGTAACCACAGAATCTATAACATCACTTCTGTTTTCAGAAACCAGCTCATGGTGTGTGCAGCCCTGTGGCTCTGATCCTGACCCCCACCAGAGAGCTTGCCATTCAGATAGAGAGACAGGCCAAAGAGCTGGTGTTGGGGCTCCCCAACATGAGAACTGCACTGCTGGTGGGTGGCATGCCACTTCCCCCACAACTCCACCGTCTCAAAAGCAGCATCAAAGTACAGTACCTATTTTTCCTTCACTTTTCGTGAAACTGCTCTTGTACATTTTTGACTGCAATTTTATTTTTTAT
Organism: Telmatherina bonti; assembly: GCF_933228915.1. NCBI lineage: Eukaryota > Metazoa > Chordata > Actinopteri > Atheriniformes > Telmatherinidae > Telmatherina > Telmatherina bonti. Next base: position 17,690,621 of record NC_136626.1, read on the forward strand.
CATCATTATGTTTTTAATCTTCATCCAGATTGTCATAGCTACACCTGGGAGACTCATCGAGATCCTGAAGCAGAAAGTACTGCAGCTTGACAAAGTGACAGCTGTGGTGGTCGATGAGGTATTGCAAAAAATGAAAGAATAATTTGATTTTGACAACCAAAATATTTCAAATGTTGAATTTAGTGCTTTTAATGCATCCACTAATGACAATAATGCTTAAGCCTCTTTAAATTTTTCAGCATCCACTCATGGAGCATTACTGAACATTTAACCTTTTTAGTAATAAAGTGGTACTTGTGAAATATTTCACTCTGGCTTAAATTTAGCATTATGAGAATTGTAACTTGCATCTTAGTCTTATTGATAACAATACCTTAAAGTATGTTTTATTTAAAGAAATTGTTAAATAAATTCCTTCAACTGAAGTCTTTATGTGAATCATCTAGGTTGACACCATGCTGAAAATGGGCTTTCAGCAGCAGGTGTTAGAGATTCTGGAGCAAATACCCAAGGAACACCAGACTCTGTTGGCATCAGCCACTATCCCAGCAGGGACAGAAGAGCTGGCGGCTCGCTTGGTCCACGAGCCCGTTCGCATTGCCATCGGTGAGAGGAACCAGCCCTGTTCCAACGTTAGACAGATCCTGCTGTGGGTCGAGGAACCCTCCAAGAAGAAGAAGCTGTTTGAAATTCTCAATGTAAGAAATAGCTTTAACTTTATTATGGGGAGGTGCAAGGAAAAGAAAACATTTGGTTCTAGTTTCCAAAGAGTGATTTTGGGTGGAGTATCACTTTAAGTTCATGTCCACTGCCAAAATATGCTTTCCTTAAATAGTCAGATTTTCTTAGCTTCTGTTCAGTGTCCAAATGTTTAATGTCTGGAAACCAAAAAAAGAAGAAAAAACAATTGCAGAGGCAAAAACTAAAAGTTGTATGTCAAGTTTAGTTTATTTATTGCACCAGCACGACATGCTCTGTTATCAGCTTGCTGTTGTCTTAACTACCAGTTGGGGGTTGGAGTTCCTCAGACTCCGGTGACTGGTCTCACCACAGCACCATATTTAGACAGTCATTACTGCAGCTCTGGCCCCTGTCTGGAAGAAATGGGTGGTCCCAGAGCCATGGCTCCACTAAAGGAATCCCAGCAATGGCTTTTACCATTTAAACAAGGAAAAGCAAGGGGAGCCGGCTCAAGTTAACCCTGTGAAAAGGTGGCTTCACATGATAGTTTAAGCAATATGAGCCTATCCTGTAAATGAGGTTAAAGTTGAATTCTTATACTGTATGATTATTTTTATTTAGGCCACGCAAAGTGCAGCTAATTCAATTTAGTACAAAGAGTAAGAGTATTCTCTGGGTGGGGAAAAGTAAGTGGCTGATTAAATACAAAAATATTAAGTCCCTTTTTGAACAGGACTTGTAGACTAAGACTGGAAATAATCATCACCATTATCACTTCACCAACTCTGCTTGTCTGAGGAAAACCATACCAGCATACATTAAATTTAATGATTAAATTTATTTGGCAGTGTTGACTTGTTTATTTAAATGAACAGCTACTGTTTAGCTGTGGAAGCTGCTGATAGTCACTTTTATTTTAACTCCAGCAAGTGGAGCCAAAGAAATGATTGAAAATCACTTGCTGACTGTTAAACCTTTACTTCCCTAAAGGTTTTGAACTTTTTAGTTTTTTAAAGTTTGGAGTCAGCCTCTATGACAGAAACATGATTAATATAAGTACACCTGCAGTTAGTTACTTTCATTGCTGCATGAGAAAATGACTAAAACTTCCACTTTGCTCTTCTTGTTATTGTTGACCTTTCAGGATAGCAAACTGTACCAGCCTCCAGTGGTGGTGTTTGTAGATTGTAAACTTGGTGCTGATCTGCTGTGCGAGGCAGTCGCCAAGGTGACGGACCTTAACACTGTGGCAATCCACTCTGACAAGAACCAGTGGGAACGTAATCGCATCCTCAGGGTGAGACGCGTGACAGACAGAACATGCACATGTGAATGAATAACAGCGCTCCCATGTTTCCTGGCCAAGAGTGTTGCTCCTGAATTAACTGCAGCTTGCAAACCACAAACACTCACAGCTCTTACTCAGCGTAGTGTTTGAATAAATTTAATGGTAGTGTTACATTAATGGAGAGAAATTAATCATTTTCACGCCTTTTTATTTTCCCGATCTGACTACAAAGCTAGAGACTACTTTTCTGTCTGATGACACCTGAGACATGGACCAGTAGATCTAAGACTCTAGGTCACGTAAAAGCAGGAGTAGGCAACTATGGTTGTCAAGATCCAGAGTCCTGTGAGTGTTAGTTTCCCAGCTGCAACACAGCTGACTTAGGTGAATGGGTAATTAGCAGGCTGGAGTTTGATGTCAAGCTCCGCACAAGATGTGTGTTGCAGCAGGGAAACTTCAAACACATGCAGGACTCCGGTCCACTTGGGCTAGAGTTTCCTACCTCTGAATTGGGCAGAATGATTTAGCTATTTCACTGATTATGTTTGCATACTGGCTATTTTACTAATAATTGACACACATGTGAGGTCAGACAACCAGCCTTGCTGTTTATACTGTTAAAGTAACAAGAAAGAAGATAATCTGGATTATTTCGGGCCATGTCTATTTAAATAAATTAATCCAAACCAACACTGTATTAAGTTTCTATATACTATCAGAAATTATTCAAATGTACTTAATATTAACGAACATAGTTATATCAGATAAAAAGATACTAGAAGCATCATCGTTTTATGCACATCTTGGCTATATTTGATATTTCCTCTATCTTGGAAAGATTTTGAATCTCTACTTTGTTGTTAACGTTACTATCACAGGTTATCAGATTAATTATTTAATAGCCTTTGTGGTGATATTTTTAAGTTTGTTTTATAAATTACTGTATTTGTCCAGCTTGAACAGTCCAAAATGTTTTGCTCCATTTCTTCAGGGTCTTCTGGATGGAGACTTTGAAGTTGTTATCAGTACAGGTGTGCTAGGCAGAGGACTGGACCTTGTAAATGTCAGACTGGTGGTTAACTTTGACATGCCAAACACAATGGATGAGTATGTTCACCAGGTTAGTCAAACAGTCCTACAAAACATGGCATGTATCTACAAGTTTAAAAAAAAAACATGGTTTAATTTGGTAATCCTTTTTATTTTGAAGAGGATAAAGAGCAAATAGTTTTTCATCTGTTGGTTTATCTTCATTTCATCCCATTCAGGTTGGCAGAGCGGGGAGGCTGGGACACAGGGGCACAGCCATCACTTTCCTCAACAACAACAACAAACGGCTGTTCCTGCAAGTGGTGAACCGGGTCAAACCCACTGGGTCCATTCTGCCGCCCCAGCTCCTAAACTCACCCCACCTTCACGAACAGCAGAGGAGAGAAAGACAGAAAGCCAGAAAGGAATCTGATGACACACTCGTTACAAAGAACAATCTCCTAGACATCATTAGGAAACATGACCGCCACAAAAAGTAGCTGCAGTGGGGCAGAAAATGAGGAAATGTTTATTTTGTGTATTATTTTACTATAATGAAAAGAAAAAAAACATTGTGTTGTGACATTTTGTACAATTCCTGTGAGATGATATATTTAAATAAATGACTAATCCTCTGAGCCACAAACGTAAAAATTGAGGCCCTTAAACAAAGCAGGTAAATACGTTCAACCTTTTTCAATGAGACAATATATCACATCATATATCAAGTTTGTTATGTTTGTACTGGTGTCCCCGTTTTACTTTGACATTTTTGTAAACTTCTTTGGCAGATGACCCAAAAATGGTTTTTAATTTAAACGATGGTGTAATTTTGTAACGGCAGATGACTGATTTTAGTAAACATTTGAATCAGGGCACTGTTTTCCACGGTTTTCTCTTCAGTTTGTCCTGGGCTTACTCGAGATGTAGTTATTACCTCTGTTGTGCTGCCACCTAGCGGTCAGTTGGTATGCTTGCACAGGTATGACGCAACGGTTTCGGAGAAAGTAGCCAATCAGCGGCCACCGACGGAGCTGATTTGAAATTGAAGCGGGCGAAGAGGGAAGCGAAGGGAAGACAATAATAAACAAAAGCAGCTCAGTTTTCGTGTGCATAGGTAGCTTTTTATGCAAATGGATTCTTACACAGCTTTAATGTATCTACTTAAACATAGCCGTGTCAGTCGTATGTATTTTTTCATTGGGTTTTTACTTAAAAGAAATTGAAGTACCGACTTGTTGCTAGAGTAGTCAACTTTTTTTTTCCCCAGGGTGTGGATTATAAAGATTCAATTACAATGTCGCTATTTAGTGTACAAGCAAGGAAACAAACTGCATATTATGACAATCTACTGTCAGCGTCGTCCAGGACACCGGGCAGGGAGCGAGACTTGTGTCTCGGAAAGGGTGACATATCGAGCGCTGAATCTGCGTGTGAAGACAGATCGTCTGATAAAAGCCGTCTGGTGAACAGGACCTATGTCATCTCCGCGCTGTCAAAAAGCGGTAGTGGGCAGCAGACTCCTTACCGAAGCCGACTCACCCTACAGAGAAGATCAAGAAGGAAGACCGGGGTTGTTGAAACAGCAGAGAAGACAATGACTGAAAGCAGCCAGAACAGCACTCCAGCTCCAGAGAAGAGGCTTACTCTACAGCGCAGGACCAGGACTCCGTCCATGGACAAAAACACACGTGTGCAGCGTGGGGTCAGTGGAGCTGGCCACCAGCCAGCCCCGAAAATCCTCAGTGAGCCAAACGGTAGGACTCATGGTTTGTTTAGGTCCATGAGTTTAAGAGAAACTGCTTCTAAGAGCAAGGGACAAGAAGCTGAACCTCGAGTGCAAAGCCAGAGGAAGCTCGGAGACATCAAGACGCCCTCATCATCTTCATCCAGACAGCTGGAAGATCAGGCCCACACATTTAAAACGCCCACCAAAAAGACCCCATTTGAGAAAATCGCCGCCAAGAGAGACGTGTTCGAGAAACTGGCGAGTAAAGAAGTTCCTAAAACTACCATGGTTAAATCTGCGAGTCTTGACAGATCCAAAGCGCGAGCGCATCAAGGAGAAGTCGTCAAACCCGCGCCTGCACCTCGGGTCAGCAAGGCCACCGCACGTGTGAACAATCAAAACTCTGCAACGCAAGACAGAAAGCCAGCCAGCACACAGCAGAAAGGAGACACGGCCGTGGGGAACACCTGCAGTGAAGAACTGCTGAGCCGACCCAGCGTGGGTTTGAAGCAGGACTCCTTTAAGATGGAAAACAGTGCAGTGACCGTGGCTGTCCGTGTCCGGCCTTTTAATGCCAGGTTTGTGAACTGGTGATTTTAAAAAGCAGATTTGTGTGTGTCTTAATACAGAAAGCAACCAGTTAACGTGTCCTGGGATGCAGCAGCTTTAACCAGTCTTAAGTTTGTGAAGAAACTTGATGGTATACCTGAATCAAATATAGTAACTGGGTGATGTATGCATTTCCAGCTCAAGAAGTGCTTCCATAATGTTAACAATATCAGAGGATATTTAGTAGGGCTGTGACAATATGCTTTTGTCCTGATTCGATTTGATTCCGATTTTTTTGGATGCCGATTCGATTTAAATTGCTATTCTCAAATTTCTTCAATATTGCCGATTTTTGTAGATAAAAAAACAAAACACCAAAAATGTAAAAAAAACTTTGTTTTTGCTAGTCATTTTTCTTGATTTCAATTAGGAAAAAACAACACAACAGCCAGATCATCATTCTACTGCTATAATGCCCAGGAACACAATTAAAAAAAAAAGAGCAATAAAAACAATTAAAATGACAATTTTTATAATGGATTCATTTCATTTGTTTGAAAAACAAAACATTTTTTTTAAACAAAAAAATCTATTTTAAAATTGTGAAGCAAAAAAATCCTGATTTTTGATTTTACGATTCCATTTTCCCACCCCTAATTTTTAGAAAGCACTCTTAAAATTTGTCTTTGTGTGTGGTCTGCTGTGTTGTAGGGAGAAAGCGGAGAAGGCGATGCAGGTCATCTTCATGAGCGGACAGGAGACTGTTGTCCAGCATCCAGAGTCCAAACAGAGCTACTCCTTCACCTATGATTTCTCCCTCTGCTCGGTGAATGAAAGCGACTCCAACTTTGCCAGCCAAAGAACAGTGTATGAGACGGTGGCCAAACCTCTGCTGCTGAGGGCCTTTGAAGGATTTAATACCTGCCTGTTTGCTTATGGCCAAACAGGTTCTGGCAAGTCATACACGTGAGTGTGTGGGTTTTTCTTTATTTTCTTTTTTTATATATTATTTTTTAAATCAAATCTGTTTTATTTAAAATGACATTCTGCTTTAGTAATTTTAGTCTCTTAGTTTGATGACTTTAAAATGATGGCTTTGCAGGATGATGGGCTTCAGTGAGGAGGCAGGAGTCATACCACGTTTCTGCCAGGATCTCTTCTTGAAACTGACCTCTATGGAAAATGAGGAGGTAATTTCATCACACATATGCCACTTTTTATACCATTTTTTAACCCAGTTTGAGATAAAAAATGTTTAGTTCGGCCATTATTTATACGTGTAAATGAAGTGTCTTTATGTGTGCGTGTTTGTGTTTTGGCATACCAGGTAAAATGTCATGTTGAGATGAGTTACTTTGAAGTGTACAATGAGAAGATCCATGACCTTCTGGTAACTAGAGATGAGCCGAACCGGAGGACGATGCCGGTAAGTAGTTGGATTTACTGCAGAAACTTACTGCGACTCTATTGTAGCTTTCAACATTTGGGTTTCATACTTCCCACCGTGGAAGAAAACATATATTATTTAAGAATTTTGAATGGGAAAAAACAACTTTTTGGAGGATTGGGATGGTGTATTCTGTGGTAAACAACTTCGTTTACATGTTGGAGAATGTCTTTTTCCAACAGGCACATTCAGTCTTTCTCCTCATTCAACAGGGGAATGTTTTCCTGTTGGTAATAAAACTAAATACAACTTATCTGGCGTGTATTTTAGCTGAGAGTGAGAGAGCATCCAGTCCATGGCCCTTATGTTGCTGAACTTTCTGCGTAAGAAAACTTTTTTTTTTCCATTAAAAGCTAGTAAATTATTTTTAAAAAGTATGATTTTCCTTCCCCCCCCCCAGATAATATGCTAATTAAATTTTTCCTTTCTTGTCAGGAATGTGGTGAGCTCCTACAATGACATTCAAGTAGGTTAAACCTTCACATATTTTCTTTCTGCCTCCAAGTTGAAATGAATTCCCAATCTCCATGGGTGATATGACAGGGAGGAAATGGGTCATAATGTGCAGTGTTTGTTTTTCAGGGCTGGCTGGAGCTTGGAAACAAGCAGAGAGCCACAGCGGCTACAGGAATGAATGACAAGAGCTCCAGATCGCACTCTGTCTTCACACTGGTTATGACACAGACTAAGGTATGGCCTCTTGTATTGATATATTTACACTATCATATATAGGACATCAGTGTGTTGCATGTTTTAGCTGAACATTAATAATGCCTTTTTGTGTGTGTGTGTGTGTGTGTGTGTGTGTGTGTGTGTGTGTGTGTGTGTTCAGACTGAGTTTGTGGAAGGAGAGGAACACGATCACAGCATCACCAGCAGGATCAACTTGATAGATCTGGCGGGTAGCGAACGCTGTAACTCTGCTCAGACAAGCGGAGACAGACTCAGGGTATAAACAAACACACATGACAGTATTGCAGTTTTTGATTCATATAATTTCCTCTCATTGTTATGATGTTGTCTCTTTTGTTATCTTTGTGTCTCTGGGTTTGTCAGTATTTTTGGACATAATTTTATAACTTGCGATTGCCAGTGTTTAGAATGAAATGTCAAAACAAAATAAGCAAGAACTTAAAAATATTGTATATTAATGAAGAAAAAAACCAAATGATCATTAGTTGTGTCCTTATAAACAGCAGTATTCAAAGACATTTGCTGGATTTATGGCAGAGACGTCTTCATTCATCCAAAAAATGTGTGCGCAAACATAATAAAAACATGTTCTATTAGGACTGGCATTCTAAGTGGTTTTCATTGTTTAGGAAATTGTTATATTACTGTTGATGAGATTAAACTGGTTTTAGGGGAAGTCTTAGCCCAGCTTCTAGTTTAGCAGTATAATAAAAATAATACTGTGAAGGTTTAGGGTTATGTGGATCTAGATGTTTTTTTTATTTGTCATCTCAACAAGATACTTATTCCCAAAAAGCCAATGCCTGTTATTCTGTCATTGTAGGAAGGAGCAAGCATCAACAAATCCCTGCTAACACTTGGAAAGGTCATCTCCGCCTTATCAGAACAGGTGCTCTCCAGGAAGAAGGTCTTCATACCCTACAGAGAGTCCGTCCTTACATGGTAAGCAAGCAGCATGTCTGCACGTGTCGTTTTTACCAACTTAATAGTCTTCTTTTTGACAAAAAATTTTTTTTTCCCCCAGGTTGTTGAAAGAGAGCCTCGGTGGTAACTCGAAGACTGCCATGATTGCCACTGTGAGCCCGGCAGGCAGCAATATGGAGGAGAGCCTGAGCACGCTGCGCTACGCCCAAAAGGCCCGCACAATCATCAATGTGGCTAAAGTCAATGAGGACACCAGCGCCAAACTCATCAGAGGTCAGTTATTTCTGCTTTGTTTGTTTTTCATTGGTGAACCTGTGTCCACCTCGTTGTTGTCTGTTTATAGTTATTATTCTGCATACACACCATTTGTACACAGGAGTGAGACAGACTTGAAAGAGATGAAACCCCATGACCCACGACTGTGTGCAAAGACTCTGTCTTCCTTTTGTATTCTGCGGTTTCCCTGAGGTCTTTGTAGGGATTTCTTGTATTCTTAGATATTTCCATCTTCCGTGGATGTTTTTTATACTATCTTTTAAATACATTTGCTTTGAAAACAACAGCCCTCATTTATAGCTTTAATCGTCGTTATGAGTTCCCTTCCCGACTGATGGTTCCATCACAGCGGCTCGTGGAGTGCACCGCCTCACCTGCTGATTTAATGACTCAGTTTAATGATCTTTTGTTTGCTAACGGCTGTTCTGTCAGAATGGAGATGAAAGGTGGAGATGGAATGTAAAGTAATGGATAAACTAATAGCAGAAATAATAATTAAAAAAAAAAAAAAAAAAGTTCAGCATTGCAGGTTCTGCCACGAGAGTAGAACTGTGTCACCTGGGTTGTTCATGTATCCCACAGAGCTTCGATTAGCACTTTGTTCCTGCTTTGGAAATGGAGTTAAGATGAGACCAGGACCCTTATTAAAGCTTTATTTCTTGCCAAGGGTTTGCAAACAGACTTAATATCAAACACTTTGATACATTTTCAGTTGCATGTTAATTATCTACAAACACAGAAACTAATTTTATTTCCTTAGTTGTCTCTTCTGTCATCTTCAGTTTTTTTATTTCACTAAGTTTTTATTGATCTTTTTTTTTATTTTTTTTATTAAAAATCTTTTATGTGGCTTGCTTTTCATCTCCCTTTTTCTTCCATCCTTCAGATTGTCCTGTCTTTCCATTTATCCATCTCTAGCCTCCCTGCTACCCAGCTGAAATAAAAGCCTGGCCCTAACCTTGCCTCCTGGCTATATTTATACACTGTCTGTTGCACATGGCAGCTAACTGTCATGCAAGTCTTTATTTTTTTTCACAAGATGATGTGCTGCTCTTTGACGTTTTTAGCACTAAGGGGAGCTGTTGTTGTGGATTTCTCTCACATCACTGCTGAGCGTGAGATTCAGTGTTCACATTGGGGCAATGTTGCTCCATAAATCATCTTCAGTACGTGACACTGTCATGCAGGAGAAGTTCTGAATTTTTCTGCGGCCCCTAAAAGTCAAATCTTCTCAGGGTTTTTATGTGACCACTGTTTCGTACTGACATTTGCTCAGTTGCTTATTTTACATTAGTTTGACTTTCTGTGCATTTCAGAGCTGAAGGCAGAGGTGGAGAAACTGCGAGCGGCCCAGATGAGCTCCCAGGGCGTCGAACCAGAACGAGTCAGGCTGTTCCAGCAGGAGATCACCGCCCTGAAAAACAAACTCTGTCAACAAGAGCGAGAAATGGTTGAAGCCAACCGGTAACATCAGTGCAATAGTCTAAACATTATTTTTTATTTGTGTTTACGTCAATAGATGCACTTTGAGCCCGCCTAGCCTAAAAAACAAAGTGAAAAACTCGGCTGATGTTAAAAGTAGAGAGAAAACTTATTGCAAAAACATTCTTGTTGGTTTATATGTTTCTTGAAAATTATAAACCTTTAAGCAGGACAAAGCCTTGCATGTATTGCACCATATCATAGCAGAATTTCGTTTGATTTTTATCTTATTTGTTTTCACTGTTAATTTTTAAATTTATTTATTTATTTGCAGGGCATGGAGAAAAAAACTTGAGCAAGCTGAGATCCGTAAACAAGAAGAGACTAAAGAGCTACAGGTATTTTCTTTTGTTTATAATTTCCATCTTTTAATTTTCTATCTATCTTGCAGTAGTTAATTATACCGAGTGAAATCCTAAAATCTTTCACCATTATTGACAGCTGAATACCGAGCACTTGTGTGAGCTGAAGTTTGTGTTAGGGAAGAGGAGTGGGGGGGGGGGGCACAAATCTTTTATATTTAGTTCTTATTTTGTCGAACCAGAAAGCAGGTGTGACATTCAAAGTGGACAACCGTCTTCCCAATCTGGTGAATCTGAACGAGGATCCACAGCTTTCTGAGATGCTCCTCTACATGATCAAAGAGGGTCGAACCACAGTGGGGAAGCTTAAACCTGACTCCAGCCATGACATCCAGCTCACTGGAGCCCTCATTGCTGACCAACACTGGTGAGAACTAAAACCATAGCAACATGTGAGGCACCTTGTTCAGTCAGATAAATGTTATGTTTTGTGTTTGAAGTGAGAATGTAAATGATAATCATTAGGGCTGTGACGATATGCTTTTGTCCCGATTCGATTCCGATTTTTTGGGTGCCGATTCGATTTAAATTGTGATTTTCACAATTCTTTGATATTGCTGATTTTTGTCAATTTAAAACAAAAATTATGCATAAAACTTTTTTTTTTGCTCATCATTTTCCTTGATTTCAATGAGGAAAAAACAACTCAGTAGCCAGATCATCATTCTGCTGCTATAATGCCCAAGAAGACAAGTAAAAAATCAATAAAAACAATAAAAATGACAAAAAAAAATGATAATGGATTATTTTGATTCATTTGAAAAAAAAAATTTTTTTTTGAAAAAATAAAAAATTTATTTTAAAATTGTGAAGCAAAAAAATCCCGATTTTTCTATCTGATTTTTCCCACCCCTAATAATCATTATGAAAAGATTGGACTGATAATTATGTTAATGTTTATAAATTCACATGTATAGATTATAGTTTTCTTGAAACAAGCAGCTCATTTAACATGGATCATTGCAATTTCATGAAATCATTATGAAAGAAAAAGAATAACTGTCTAGATGTAATGAAGAGACTTTGTTTCCCCCTAGTGTTATATCCAACATTCACAATACTGTCAGCATCGTTCCTATGGAAAATGCCAAGACCTTTGTGAATGGGAGTCTCATCTCCTCATCGATTGTCCTCCATCATGTAAGTAAATCCTACCCAGGACACATCCAGCATCAACTGAGAGTTGAACAAGCGCTACAGCTGCTTGCAACATGATACTGCAACAGTAATCTATGGGAATGTATGATAGAAACACTTTTTATGAGGTTACGAGCAGAGATGGCAATTCCTGGTCCAGAAAGTAGAAGTCCTGCCATGTTGTTGGATCTTCCTGTAGATTTTAGAACAGATGTTTTCACCAACAGGCTCATTTACCTGGCAAATAAACTCTGCTCATTAAATTCAGCTGGTTTGGTGACTGGTCGGAACAGCTGCCGGACAGGATTGTTACTTTCAGGACCAGGAATCGCCACCTCTGGCTATGAGTTTAATCAAACCAGATTGTTGGCACACGAATAGAAAGGGGGGAGTAAGATGGACCGTTGTTGTGTTTATGTGACGAAACGCACTTTGAGCCCGGCTGCAGATTGCAATGAAGAATTTAGATGATCTTATCCCCATTATGTCACTGTCTTTCTCTCGTCATCATTGTTTTCTGTTATTTTCCAGGGCGACCGGGTTATCCTTGGTGGAGACCACTACTTCCGCTTCAATCATCCAGCAGAGGTGCAGTCTGGGAAGCGGGTGTCTTGCTGGACAAGCACAGGCGATGGCCATAAAGACTTTGAATTTGCCAAAAATGAACTGCTTGCAGCTCAAAGAGCAAAGTAAGTGTGAGATGAAGAGTAATAATAAGGCTGCTGTACCAGTGCTCCTCATCCTCATGTAAATCAGAACCAATCATTCTTGTGTGTCTTAGACTGGAAGCAGAAATCGAAGAAGCTCATTTAAAGGCAAAAGAAGAAATGATGCAGGGGATTCAGATGGCAAAAGAGGTGGCTCAGAAAGAACTTTCCAACCAGAAAACTCTTTATGAAAACAGGATCCGAGACTTGGAGAGAGAGCTGGTAAACGTTAAGTTTTCTGTTTCTGCCTGTTTGTTGGACCATTAAACATCTCCATATCCTTACATTTTTCACCTGTCAACACCAGTATTAATATGTATTTTTTGTCAGAATGAGGAGACTGAGCGGAATCGTCTGAAGGAGTTAGACCTACAGAGAGTGGCCAGCCAGATGGCGGAGCTCAAAATGGACAACCTGGAGCTGGAGCAGAAGGTGGACACCCAGAGTAAACGCCTCCGCCTCCACATGGAGGCCCAGGTCAGGATGGCAGAAAATTCCAAGACAGTCTGGCTGCAGAGCTCGACTGTGAGGACAGCTCTGGTGCCGGCTTCACTCTCAGACCACCTTACACCACAGAGCAGGAAGAAACAAAGACTTTTCAAAATAAGTTGCATTCTGGAGCTGCATCGAAGATTTCTCTTAACAAAATGCATCGATGAATAAGCCAATGGTGTGTTAGAACCACTGTGTCGCTGTCTGGATCAATTTTGAAATAATATTAAGCGTCTTATTTACTATTGCCTGATTTATTATTTTTAATATTACACATACTGATAAACCAAGCATAGAGTCTCTTGTCCTCATAACAACAACATACTTTTGAACTAATAATACCCCTTTTTTGTAGCACAGTCTGCTGATTTTAATAGGGAAAATAATTGCTAACTACATATGACAGGCCCTAGACATTTGTGTACTTGAACAGTGAGACTTCAGATCTTTAGCTGAATGTTATGTTTCAGTTATGATATTCATGTCATAACATAATGTGGCTATAGTGGAGTTCTTAATTTCATTGTCGGGTGTTTCTTTGTCTTTTTCCTCTTCTTCTGCTTGTTTTTTATTGGTGGTTGACAAATGTTGGTCATCTAATCGCCTCCCAGGTCTCATTTGGTGGGGGAGGGGTGGATAAGGGAAAGCTTCTTTCTTCCTGCTCTCTGGTGGAGGTGGCCTGAGAGTTGAGCCTCCACCAGTACTAGGATCTCTGCAGACTCCTACCGAAAATGCACTTTTCTTTGTTTAAAATATGTTTACTTATTTCAGATTTTTCTGATGAATTTGTTTGTCTGTGTTGAATTTCTTTAGCTCACATGATGTCCCTGGAGGAGATAAAAGCTGTATTTATTAAACAACATAAAATATCTTTATGGCACTTACAGAAAATGAGCACTAAATATGGTTTGGGCAGGAATCCCATGCATCCTGAAAGTGATGTGGATAAAGGTGGAAAATAACTTACTTTGATGACTTCTGTAAGTTTTTTTTTTTTTTCCCAGAATGGCAGTGATCTCTGTAAGGTATTTTCTAAAACTGGTGTACTGTCAGAGCCACAGCGTGCCAAAGATCTGCAACAAAATCTCTGAGAAGACATTTGAAACAGATTTTATTTAATTTTGTCTACATTCTTCCTTTTTCTGATCTGAAGTTAAAGTATAGAAATGTTACAATTATGAATGACACTTTCCACTTCATTTGCTCATCCCCATCATTTTTCTTTCTTCTGCACAACTGCAGAGGATTAAATGCACATTCTGACACCTGGTTTTAAATTGAACCAAGGGAATCCTGGGGATGTGTTTGGAGTCACGCTAGACCTTGGCTTAGGGCTACATGTTATGGCCTGATGGGTTTTAATATGCTTTACTTTGACATGATTCACTTCAGGCTATGGAAGAACATAGAGTACGCCAAGCAAATATTGTTGAGGCCCTGGAGGCGGAGAAGAGGAAGATCAGCAAAGAACTAGAGGAGATGCAGAAGAAAAGAACTCTAAGAGAAAAACACACTCTCCAAGCTGGTAAGTATGAAGTCATGTGGCTGTTTATACGTGGTACTGAGGTGCATCTCCACATGTGTCCAAGGTATATTGCTGTTCCTTGACCCCTGTTCCCATGAACTTTTAATACCTTGCATGCTTGAGTCATTCATTCTAGGAATAATGTCTGTAAGAGGTGAAAGGTAACATAAAAGTTAACATTAAAGCAGTGTTGCTTTTTTAATTGGGAAAACTCTTTAAACTGGTGCACAGTCCAGTCCTACTTAAGCAAAGAGTCAAGCAAGATGTTCTGGACTTCTGACTGTTAATCCTTTGTTTCTCTGTTGCAGCCTCTCCACAGTGGGATGCCATGAAACTTTCCTTGATGATTGAAGAAGCCAATAAAATCAGTTCTAAGTTACAGAAACATATGGTTTTCAGCAGGTAGGAAAGATGAGAATAACATTTTTGCATTTGATTTATCATTTACAGGTTGCAAACGGAATGATGAACAGCAAAATAACGGGGGTTTTAGTGGGATATCTGGAGTGCGGCTTTATATTTTCAAATAAAAAAAATCAAAATATAGGCTGCATGTTGGGATGGTTGTTAGCACTATGGCCTCACAGCAAGAAGGTTGCTGGTTAGAGCCTTGGCTGGGTGGTTGAATGGCAGCCTTTCCTTGTGGAGTTTGCATTTTCTCCCTGTATGCATGGGTTCTCTGTGGGTACTCTGTCTTCCTCCCACGGTCCAAAGACATGCATGTTCTGTTAACTGCTTACTTTAAATTGTCTCAAGGAGTCAGTGTGAATGGTTGTTTGTCTCTCTGTGTTGACCCTGTGATGGACTGGCGACCTGTCCAGGGTGTACCCTGCCTCTTGCCCGATGATTGCTGGGATAGGCTCCAGCTTCCCACAACCCCTTGATTGGACTAAGCGGTTCAGAAAATGAATGACTGAATTCATAAAATCATAATATAAGCTCGCAGTTGTTTTTACAAGCGAATGTAATCATAATTGAGAGAAACTAACAAACATTTTTTGTTCTTTTTTAAAAGACATGAAAGCTCTGATGATGGGAACCTGAAGCAAGGTAGTCTGCAAGTGCGGGTTCAGAACACAAAACTGGGAATCTCCACCTTCTGGAGTCTGGACAAGTTCCACAACAACATGGTTGCCATGAGGGAGCTGGAGCAGGTTTGCCTTGGATCAATACTGAATCTCTGTAGACCTGGATGCCTTGTTTGATATAATCTGGTTCATGAGTATATCTTCCTGATGTTTTAAAAATTGCCCAGATTTTTTTCATGTGGAAATAGCAGCATGTCTTTGGTCAGACTTTCAGATGAGATTAGTAAATTCTTGTTAACAGTTTGTTGTAAATGTCTTGGATGCTTTTCGTTTGTCCCGCGTGTTTCCAGGTTCATTAGATATTTTCCTTCAGCTAGTTTAGATCAGGCCACCTTTCTTAAGCAGAATACTTATATATATATATATATATATATATATATATATATATATATATATATATATATATATATATATATATATATATATATAAGTATTCTCATCATGTTCTGTGATAAGCTGTTAAGTTTATAGGAAGGTGTGGAAACTCTTATTGGATGTGATCTGTGTTCTAATATCAGAACAAATCGTTCTTGTGGAGTAAAACCACAATTAATGAGCCTCTCCTCCTCAATCTGCATTTTCACTCTCTGACTCTCAATTGCCAATTTCTCAGATGTCTGACCTTATTTACAACCCAGAATAGGTTGTTTAATGTTGGGCAGATGGAAGCTGCCTCACTTTGGATGGCTTTTCTCATTAAATAGAGTAAGTGAGACGGGGCATGTCAAAATTACTTAACTCTCTGCAGGTGAATTCCACCTCGAAAGATGACGATGTGTTTTATGACCCTGATGATGAGTGGGAGCAGGATATATCTGCCTCGCATGCCTCCACGTCTTCCTTTTCTCGCCGAAGGTAATTATCCAACTTCTCTGCTTATCCTTCAGGATTTAGTTGTATTTCCATTCAATTGTATGAATTATATTGGGAGGAAACCCTCAATGAGAGTGTAAGTCTCTTGGGAAAGAACAGGACTGCCTCTCTTCAAATTTCATTCTAACCTTGTCGCCCTGTCATGGTTTAAATGGGTGGTTTTTAAGTTTTTAGTATGTATGAGGGCACGTCCATGGCCCTCATTCAGTTCTTTTAATCTGAACAAAGTGCGAGTCAAAGAATTTGTGTGGAGAGTTTAAAATGTACGTAAATGGAAAATTTAAAGTTTGGAGGATTTTATTTATTTTCACAAGAGCCTTGGAGATTCCAACTGTGTATTTTACAATCTGGCACATGCTTTTTTTTTTTTACTCTCAGCCAATCCTTTTCTTCTTTTCTTTTTTCTTTCTTTCATGAATTGCTACCCACAGAATATTTCCCACCTTGCTGTATTTCCTCTGTTTATTAATTTCATATCCACAAAAGCCCTGGCAGGGTGTTTAGACAGGCCAAAGTAACGAAAGGTCGTCATGGTTCCTCACTTCTCCACGCGTAATCTAAACATGCACACACATCACCTGCTGTAAACACTGAACCCTCAACATTTTCCTTCTCAGTGTTTTTATTTCTGTCAAGCGCTCCTGCTGGTGCCCAAACTACCATTGGATCCAGCCAAATGTAACACGGCACAAAGTCTGTGGTTCAGTCATGCTTTTCTCTCCGACTCCATTAAAGCTACAGTGTGCACATGCTTCATAGCTACAGACACCATTTGCTCAACTTCTCACCTCTAGATTTCTCCTCATGAATAAACCTTATATTTTCTGTTACTTTTTCAATGTGTTCAATGTTCATCCTTGCAACATAACTGCGCAAAGCATATTAACAAATACACTGTCTACATTAATAAAGGTAAAAGCAGGCTGCCACCGCCACTGCGCTTTTAAAAACAGTATTGGCTAATAAATGGTGAGGTGCCGATACTGTCCAGGAGACAAATAAATGAAACATGAAGACTACAGCAGCAAAACTGGAACACAGTTAGTTGAAATAATGATATTTGCACCTGGTAGCACAGACGGTAATTTTAAAGCACATCAATAAGTGAATGAAGGGAATGCCCAAGAAAAATATGTGTATAATTTATAGAGTTGGAAGCATAATCATACTTCTGATTGGTTCTGCTTTAGGAGCCGGAGTCTTCTGAAGAGCAGGAGGATCTCAGGGCGTCTCTACGAGATCCGGGTCCATCCAATTCAGAGCCTACACACTGGTCCCTCACAGTCTGCTGGTAAGCCACTCACAAAATTACTTCAGTTCTTTATTTCAGAAATCCATTAAAGGTTTTATTTATAATTGAAGAAATAAGAATTTGTTGTAGTTACCAGGAAGATGCCTCCAACTGGTTGCATGCTCACTCCTTTGGCTGTTTGCAGTCTTGGTTTGTGGGGAAATTGTTAGATTGAACATCCACAGTGACGCAGTCTTGAAATATAATCTAAAAGTATTTCAACATCTGACTCCAGGATTGATGGGCGTGGCCAAACCTCCCTCCACCCGTTCCAGCACTACAGACTCGGCCATTGCTGGCATTTGCAAGGAGCTGATTGGTCAGTCAGTGTCCTGTCTGCGTAGTTGTAGCGGGACAGAAGAAAGTCTGGCAGATAGACTGATTTTTAATTTGAATCTGGTATATGTGGCGGTCCAAACCATATCTGACCTGTATGACAGCCTGGATGACGACAGCACAGACAGCGGTGAGTTTGATTTAAAATTCAGCCCATCACATACGACACTATGAGCTTGTGCAGCACAAAGGCCTTTGATTACCTCTCTGTGGAAGTGTGCAGGTGATGTGGATCCCGCTTTTAGCTTTACTTTTTCTCCTGCAGTGTTTGCTTGTAATTTGGTGGCTCAAACTGAGCTGGTCAAAGCCACCACAGCCATAGAGGGTGCAGCTTTTGTCACCATGCAGTGGTTAGCAAGTGTTAAACCCTCCTCCGGCCTGCTCTACACCGTCGCTGAAGAACTCAAGAGTCAAGTCAAGAAAATGGGAGGATTCTTCCAGATGCTTATTCAGGTAAAACACATTAACAAGCGCCAGATTAAAATCTGTGCAGTGGCATGATAGTTATTCTGACTCTTTCAGTTCTTATAAAAGTTGAAAAAGAGTGTAAAACCTAAGCTGGTAAAATGGTTTTCAATTTGGTGTAGCTTGCAGATGCGGTGGGTGATCAAAATGCAGAGCATTGATTGACGGGTCTTAGCTCTGAGCTGTTTGAGCTCTGTCTATGGAAATGGCAAAGCAGAGGGAATTCTCAACCTTGAGCTCCACGCAGAACATGAATATATGGAAAATAAATCTAAATTCCTTACCAGACTCAGCATCTAAACACACAGTTTTCCCCTTTTCAATCCTCATTTTTAATATTTTCCAGCATTTTAATTTATTTACTGACCCTTCAGACTTTGTCGGCCGTTGTGTTGGTTTGCTAACATTGATTCACGATTAAATCAATTCTAAATTTACCTGTTTGCTAGTTTGTTTATTCTAACTTGATGTTGTGTATTTAAAATAAAAAAAAATAAATAAATACACACATATCCAGGGTTGTGAATCGGAGATCACATCAATGGTGGCAGAGGCACGAAAGAAGAGCAGTCGGTGTCTGGATGCAGCATTGCTTGCTGTCAGCCACATGGCCGCGGTGACAGGCATGCCGCTGAACATCATTGGGCCGGGTGCTCAGGCCACAGGCAAGGTAATACCACCAATAACACTGCAGCAGATAGTATCTCTGTTAAGACTCTGGGGTTTGTTGTGTTTAAGCCCCTACTTCATAATACCAGAGAATTCATGATTAGCTGTGTGGATCTCAGAACAAGTAAGATATTAAGAGGTTTAGCTGTAATGATCTGAATGTGGAAGTGTGTTTTGATTTGTTGTATGTGGAAGTGATGTGGTATTTATTTTGCATAAGTATGTGGTAAATGTATGTTCTCATCTGTTGCTGTTTTGATGGGAGTGAAGCATTTAATGTGAGGGACACAAGATTTTAGTTTTATTTATTTTATCAGACACCCTCACCAGCTAGTATCTTCATATAGTATCTGTGTCATAACCCATTATAAACATCGTCGGGGCGTATCATCAGTAATGAACAGAAGTACTTAGCAAAACAAATAACTACACAAAATTCACTTAGGGTGGGAGTTCTTGGCACCTCCTTAAGAACAGGATTTTTGTTTTAGACCATCAAGTATGGAAGTCAATACACTCATCCTACAATTTTTAGTTTAGTTTTTCATTCATTTCAAGTGACGCTTAGTTTCATACAGTAGATTTATGCGGTCAAGAGGGTGAATGTAAGCTGCAATTTTTTTTAAAAATGTTTACTATTTTTCTAGTTTTAGACTCTGTCTGGAAAGCTGACAAGTTTGTACATGACTACATGAATTTTGGGAACTAGGTGTTAAGCCTTCACACCCATAACAGGAGACTGCAGTGACCAATCAAGATGCCTCGTCATAGGTAGCATTTAAATGGAGGTCACACTACAGTTATGTGAAATTATATAATTAATTTTTTTTTTTTTTTTTTTTTTTTTTTTTTTTTTATAGGATCACCATCCCATTCCATCCAATATATTATTTTACTCTCTCAGCTAAACTATAGTCAAAAGAGATGCTTTGTATATTTTGTGGCTCAGGTAACTGACCATAGAAATACAAAGACTGATCATAGACATGCGATTTATCTAAACATCTTTTTCTTTTTTACTTTTTAGCCATCTTTGGTAACTTCTCTGCTAAAGGGAACCAGTAAGGGTGTCCTCTCTCTCTTTGAGGAGATCCTCATAAGTGCCAGAGAAATGCTGAGAGAGGCTCAGCTGGCCTATCCCAGAAACCCAGTAAGAGATCATAATTTATACAAAATGTTGTGACTTTCATCATCATCCTTATTTCATTTGAGGCAGGAAAATGTTTTATTTATCCTGTGCCGGAATTTGACATGATCAATTTATAAACTCGGTTGGTAAATATTTTCAGCAAATGTTTTCAATTTATTTTTCATCTCTGCTTGCAGGTCCTGCAGAGTTTAAAATCCAAAGCTCTTGATTTAGCTCGTGCCCTGCAGAGCTACACAAACTGCCTTATTTCGGTGAGTTTCAGCAACCGTAAAATACAAACCGATCATCTAATTGTGCATTCTTAACAATCACTGCTTAATAACCTTCGTGCTGTGCTGTTGGGATTTTTTTAAAATTGCTTTTATATTTTAATGTTCTTTAAAGCTGAAAAGGGGCGATGCGAGATAGATATTAGATATTAGTGTACATTGAGAGCGGTGTGCATATACAGTAATTAAATAATTACAAGGCTGTAACCATCAGCTGCATGCAGCTTTATTACTAAGAAAAAAATCTAAGTTGTTTGGTCAAACTAGTATTGAAAATACAGAATTCATGCTCTGTCAAGCTCCCTTATGTTAGTGTTAGAAAACAATTCCCCCATCTTGACCGTTAACACATCGTTTAAATGTTGCAGATAAATGTCTACGCCCACAACAGCGCCGCTAAAGATGCCACTCACCCTTTATTGCTCCTGTAAAGCTCAATGCTCTGTAGCTTATCTCTTTGCAGTCATCCCCTGATGATTGTTCATGTAAAGAATGTGTTGAATGAAGTGCCATAAGTCACGGCCAACAGGGTTGTTTGCAGTTATCGTAGCCACACAAACTAGCAGGGTTTTTTTGTTAAGTCAGCATGGAAACATATAGATATAAGAGGGGGGGGGAGTAATTTGCCTCTGTTGTCAAATTAACCTGAGTTATGGCTGCTACTTTCAGCATGTCCATTGAACAAGGCATGTCACAGTGCAACATCTGGGAGCCTTAATTGTTGGTTTAAAAAAAAAAAAAAAAAAAAAAGTAGAACTGATGAAAGTAATCAAGCACATAAATACTTTTTTAGGTCTTTTTTTTTTTTTTTTTTTGTCATCTGCAGAGCTGCTATATGGTTGATGATGTATCTTAATCTGTTGAAGTGCATGCCATCCACTGACTTAATGTATGTATTGCTTTACATTTCAAGCTGATTATTCATTACGTCTTGGGGGTGGGGGGGGATCTGATTTTGAGCAGGAAAGAGAATCTAACACACAAGATATGGAGGAAGGGGAGGAAGCCTCTGCCGCCCATTTAGAGAAACTGAGCACTACATCAGCCAAACTGTTCCAGCTTTACCAGGCCATCCAACTACTGCAGTCCCATCTGTCTACGGCCTTGCAAGGTAAATCTTTTGACCGCCCCATAGGTTTATAGAGTGTAGCTACGTCTGAATAAGAATGGTTTTCTCATTACATCCCCACATTCATAAGTATTAGAAGCTTGCGATGTGTACTTTTAGCTAAACAACAGGGACAAATGACTGGAAATACAGCAAATTGTGCTTCATATCAGTGTCTCTGGAAGACCAATGAAAGAAAATAAATTTTTGATCAAGCAAAGTTTCATATGTGGTACACTGAGATGGGAAAGGAAAGCAGTATGAAAATCTCCCATAGGTTTTACATTTGGTTGAGATTTGGCGGCTGTAGCTAAGCTGGAGGAAGAGCAGTTGTCTTTCAGCTGGAAAGTTGGGGGGGTTGATTCCAGGCTTCCCCTGACTACATGCCAAAGTGTCCTGGGGCAAGACATTGAACCCCAAGCTGCCCCCCGATGTGCCTGTTGGGGTATGAGTGTGCGTGTGCATGGGTGAATGTGACAAGTAGTGTAAAGCGCTTTGAGTGGTCTGCATGACTGGAAAAGCGCTAAATAAGTACAAGTCCATTTACCATTAGGATTTTTGCACACATCAGTAGTAACCCCCTTGTGGATTTTGCATTGTAACATTGGCTTTATTTCCATCTTGTTTGATTTGTTTCATTGCCCATCATACATATATGCATTCGTTTTGAATGTCACACCTCATTTCACAGCTGGGAAAGCTCCACCATCAGGCATTATCAATGCCCATTTTCTTTGCCTTCTGGGGATTCTCACTGCATTAAAATTTTCTACATTGTACCCCTCTCCTCAACATCTATGAGAAACTTTTCTAACCTTTTTTTTTTTTTTTTTTTTTAAATCCCTTGCCTATGTTATATTAAGGTTGCATATACAGTATAAAGTCAGAGCTGGATATTCATAGTTGTGGTTTAAGATAAGTATGATGACTAAATGTCAGCCTTTTCTCTCTGTATTTTCTCTAATCTGTCTGATGCTATTCTTCCAGGTTCTGGCAGAAATTCTGACCTCAACCACTGCAGAGAGTTGATCTCGTCTTCTGTCAAGAGTGTTGATCAGCTGATCACTGGCCTGTCCAAGGAGGAGGCAGGCACTATGTCTCTGCAGCTTCCCTGTCTTCAGACTGTGTTAAGTGCACAAGATGAGCTCCACTCTGCACTGCAGGCCCTGTCCTCCTTCTCATCCTGGAGCCAACAGGGGGAAGGAGAGAGCAGAATTTCAGCGAGCTCTGACAAGGCTACAGAAAATTATTTGTTGGCCAAAGAAGGAGTTATCACTCACAGTGCTGTTAGAAATAGAGTTGTAAGTAAGATTGTATACTCTCTTGCTCCAGGCATGCAATGCAACGGCAACCTGCACTGGGTCTAATATATTTGTAGGAATTGTTATGTGCCTACACTGTTTTTGTAGGAGATTCCCTTTGGAAAAAAATAAAACAAAACAGTTTTTGTAATTGTACACCACAGTAAACATTGAGACTAACTTCTCCAAAACTGCCTCAAATACAAATCCAACTGTGTTCTTTCTAACTGTGTAAAACGACTGGTGTTTCTTTTTCTTTCTTTTATTTTTTTTCCGGTACCATGAAGAATTCCCGCCCCCTGTACAAGACCATTATCCAATCCATTCACATGTTAGAAGAAAAAAAAGTAGAATAATTGTATTGAGTTTGTCAAAGTTACAGTGCCAATCAAAAGTTTGGACACACTTTCCCATTGGATTTAATGGGAAAGTGTGTCCAAACTTTTGACTCGCAGTGTATGTCTGGAAGTGAAATTGTTCCTGTGTGTGTTCAAATAAACCTCCATATCTGCATGAGACAAGAACAGTAGTCCAACCAAGTTATATAGTCCAACTGTAGTGTGACTTTATTTCACCGTCTAAGCATACTGATTGCTACTTTTTTTTTTTCTTGCCGCTAAAAGCTTCTGCATATTTATATTGGTCTAGACATGCAGTGTTTTAATTGATTTATTTCAGCAACTTGCAGCTCTGGTACGGTATGTTGTTTTTCTGATTTACCGAGGAACTAGTTTCTATTCTTGACTATGCTTGCTGAGAAGTTTTAGGACATATTTTGTTCTGTTTGCATACAATTTTACTCTTACGTCTATATCATATGCACTCAGGGTGGCTTTTTTTCTAATGTATGTATATAAATAAAGCACCGTTCTGACTTTATATTCTCGATAATTTCTTTTAAAATAAAGCAAAGTACACAAAATAATGCTGGCATGTGTCAAAAATATAAGAATTTTGCATAACTGCAGTGAAACTGTTTAAAACAATGCACAGGGATATGGTCTGAATTTGAAATATTAAAACATTTATGTGTCCTTTGAATATATTGTACTTTTTTAAAAAATGTATTTTGTAGTTTTCTTAGAAACACTTGATGTATTATCATTTGGATGTCCTAAATGTTTAAGTTAATTACTAGGTGTAGTTGGAGATTATGCAAGTCCAAAGTTAGATTTGGCCATCAGAGCGTAGTCAAAGCTCCCCCTGATGTCCCTCGAGCCTACTTTGGCAAGCCTCAGCTGCTGGCTGCAGGTTACACCCACTCCCCGCCTGTGGCTGTGCAGCCTCCTCCACATCCCCTCTCTCAGGACTCAGCCACAAACTAAACGGGACTTCACTCTTCCAACAGTTGGGAAGAAACACATATTGGTAAACTTTACATGTTGAAAAAAGATCTCATGGAGAATGAATACTGCTTCTGCAGAGACAACGCAACTGGATTAAAGGGGGGGGAAAGGAGCAAATGAGCTAAATAGGTCGTTTTATTTCTTCGAGCCACCAAAGAAGAACCCTGCTGCTCAAGTTCTCTTTTCAGGATGTACTGGTTATCGTCCTCCGGTGTAGGACTTGTAAGTACTCCTCCCTATTCCTATCTCTCCTAAATTGGAATTGTGTCAGCTCTTTTTAATATAAGCAGTTTTTAACAGTTTGAACCCCCCGCTCCCCAAACACACACACATACACACACACACACACACTTCTCCCACCCTTGCATTGCATTTAACCCGAGAGCTTATAGGTTGTTATAATGTTAATAAATTGTATCCTTTTGACTTTTGCAAAATATTTTGACAGTGTCATATACCTCAGTGTTTCTTAATGTAAGTGTATATGCATGAAATGGGGGGGGGGGGGGGGGATTTGTTTCTTAAATTTATTTGTTGAATACAGAATCAACGACTTTTAATAACAGGTGTTGTTAGGTGCTCCCTGATTAGGTCACCATATTGTTTGATTAGTGAATAGATTATTCTGCAATATATCGCCATATTAACTGATGAATTATACTGATCCTTGTGTTTCAGGTTTTTCTTCAGAGCTTCATAGTAGGTAGGTACGTTGTTTTATTTATAACCAGACTGGTATGTTTAACTTCACCTAAAACTGAAAAGGGGACTTTTTTTTTTTTTTTTATTACTTTTTTTCCTACAGCCTTTTGACCTAGCAGAATTTTGTTTTTCTTTACCACTTTAGAATAGTAGACTTTCCTATCGTATATATTCATTTTGCATCCAGTCATTCATGTTTACATGAAAATGATCTCGTTTTGAATTAGTTTTCTTCTGGTCGGTTTTCATTTTATTGTTGTTTTTAATATTTTTGTTTGTTTTAACCCTTTATATATGCCTATGTATTAGAACACCTCCATTTTTGTGTCCCTTTTTTATTAAGCCTTTCTGTGTATGTAGTAAATGGGTTGTGTCTGTTTTATTTTACATTATAATGAACTCATAACTGTTTGGGCTAGAGATAAGATCTAGTTCGGTATGCTAGTGTGCTAAATATACAAAGTATCTAAAGCAATTCCAAGTAGAAAAGTATATAACTACATAGAAGAAACTGAAGATGCAATTGTGCTTTGAGCATTGATCCAAAATTGTAATGCAAGATCAGTACTTTAGCTAGCATTACCAAACACCGCTGTACTTGTGAAGGATTCCTCTTTGTGTTACAGCCACATTTTTAAGTGTTTGCGTAATCATTTGGCCTGTGGCTTGCTGTACTTAGTAAGTGTAAAATTTCCAGCCTGCCATTGCTTGTTTTCAAAATGCACAGGAAAAAAAAGTCTACTTCTGGCAGATGGCTTGACTATCAACTGGTAGGTAAAAAGAAAGGACTGGAAAATTTTCATTCACCATTTGCCATTGCATGTTTAGGTTCCTGAGTGAAAACCAGACTTCCAGTAAATGTCCGTACTATGATTAACATGGTATTATATTTTTCTGGAAATGCCAGTTCTCACTGATTTATCATCCAGATGCTGTGTAATGGCACTCAGTCCCCCTTATGATCTGAATAATATCAGAATATTCCATGTACATCGGAGTCAGACTAAGACATTCTAAAATTTGGTCCTGAATTTGATCATTTTTATTATTTTGTAAAGATTTTTCAAGTAACTTTTTTTTTTTTTTTTTTTTTTAAACAGCCGTTACACTGGAAAAAGGAATCCAGACATTCGATGAGTCTTACTATGAGTATGCACCTGATCGTTTGCAGTGGATGATCGCAAGAGAGCTGTGTCATCAGCGCTCTGGAGCCCTAGCAACCGTTTCCAACTCAGCAGAGAACCAAGAGCTTGCCAGCTTTTTAAAATCCTTGAACATATCTCAGCCTGTGTGGATTGCCAGGAAGGCCTCAACACAATTGAAAAGTAAGTTTGTTTAACCATTTGTCACAATTCATAGTTATAAATTTATATTAGCACATTTCTTTTTCACTTCTTTTTTTGTTTAGTCACAGACACATTTCTGCCTACTTACAAGAGAGTTTTGTACAAGTTGAACACTCTTGCCTTCATACATTCTTTGCCTCTGTTAATAAATGTTTCTCAGCTATTTAAAGGTTTAATAGGACTGCAAAAACATTTTATGATTAGCTCTCATTTTTTTCCTGAATTTTCGCCAAACTTTTCTCTCCTTGTTTCTTTCTTCTCTGTGTGTGGTGAAACTAAAGATTCCTCATCAACCCTGATTCTGGACTTCTCTGGGCGCTCTAACAGGAAGCATGCTCGTCTCCTACACAAATTCCCCTCCATGGGTTCAGTGACTGTTTGCACCCAGCTTCGCTTCGATCCAAATGTCTTTGGAATTTCCACAGTCTTCTCTTATTCCAACCAGTCCTACATTAATGAGTTCCAGCTCCAAGCAAAAGTGATCCAGGGCAAGTTTGTGCAGTTGGCTCTGAAGGTCCATGGTGTTCAAGGGCCTTATGAAGATGCCTTCGAACATGATGACTCCTGGCACTCTGTGTGTGTTTCTTGGAGCCACATTGGTGGATGCTGGGCACTATATACTGAGGGTCTTATGATCTCAAGGGGTGAAGGTCTAAACAGTACTGACAGCATTAGGCCTGATGGCCTTTTCATTATCGGCCAGGCACAGGACACATTTGGCTCCTTCAAGTCTGATGAGTCATTCTCAGGGAGCATCACAGAGCTGCACATTTGGGATAGAGTACTAAACAACAGCCAAATATTCACCATGGAAAAAGAGTGTTCACCCATCTCTACTGGGCTGGAGTTCAAATGGAGTGGAGCCGCCATGGAAATGGAGTCCTCCCTCAAAAAGCTGTGGAGAGACAGCCCATGTCAAGGTATATTAGTTACAATTTAAGATGGGGATAAAGGAAGTTGCTGAAGAGTTTCTAAAAAATGTTATGAAAGTATTTTTAATTGTCAAGGACAAGAAAGTGCAAGGATTTATTTCCATATTAAGATGAAAAAGAGGTTTAAATTATTCCACATGGTCCAGTGGTATAGTCATACTTGACATTTGCTAGATGTTAACAGCTTGCTAGTTTGATTAAAAGAGGTAGAAAGGTGGATATGCAGAGAAGCAATCTAATGCAGACTATTTTACACATTTTTGTCCACATGTTTAATAATATGCCAAGATCTGAAATGGCCCTGTGTTATAAAAAGAGACTGCTAGACACTTTTAAAATGCAAAGTTTTGACTGCTACTGCTTAAACTGCTTTTAGCTAATGGCGATGTGATGGGGAGGGTGGTCGAGATTATCCATGATGGCAACCAGTTTGTTCAGAAAAATCATCTCTACCCCAGTTTCAGAATTGTCAAGCTTCCAGCCAATGACAAAGTCAGCTTTCTCTATAAGTTTGTGTAGCCTCTTGGTGCTGGTGCCTCCAATTTCGCCATCTCCAGCACACAGCATCAAAGGAAACATGCTGGAGATGGCAGACTGAAAAAAGATCTCCATCTTGCTGCAGATATTGAAGGTATCTGAGCCGTCTCAAGAAGCAGAGCCTGCTCATCCCCTTCTTGTACGCAGCATCTGTGTTGGATTTCCTGTACAGTCCGTTGTCAGTGATCACTCCCAGATAGTTATATTTCTCAACAATCACTACCTCCTGCCCCATGATCTTCAGTAAAGGTAGATGAGTCCTCTTTTTATTCAAGTCTATCATCATCTCCCAGGTCTTGGTTACATTTAGGGCTCATTCACACCAGCCTTTTTGATTTGAATCCTAGTCTGTTAACTTGGAGAGACTCTTTGTTTGGGGTCTTATGAATCTGGAAGTGGGTTACAAAACCAAAATGTTTTAAGGATTCAGTGCATGGCACCACAGGTAAACACAGCCAAAACATAGGTGCATGTGGAATAATAGAACAGGAGAAATGGAAGTGGAAAAAATTGATAAAAGGTCAGATAGAAATCTGATCAACTCAAACCACTAGAATCTGATGTAGCTCTATATTATTTTTGGTGGATAGTGAAACACAATTTTTTTTTTTTTTTTTTTTTTAAAAAGTTTGATTCTTTACACTGGTGTTTCTTACAGCAGTTGAGTCGGCAGAAAAACTTCTGAAGTTTGTAGAACACTGTGTTGTACTGAAAGCCAGTGCTGTAGAAGGTGAAAAGGAAAGGAGACATCACAGTCCCCTACAGAGAAGCTCTCCACTGACCGGCACTTCAGACAGGACACTGGTCAGACAGCTAAACTGTGGCCTGCCTGTCTGATAGTCAGTAATCCAGGAAAGCATGGAGCTATTGACACCCATCCCCCCGAGCTTCTGAACCAGCAGCAATGAGTGGGCTGAGCTGATCAGGAAAAAGCTTAATTAGGTTATCATTCTGGATACATTCTGAAAGTCTGGCTTGTTTTGGCAAAATTGATCTAAACCTTCTCCCAAACTCCTTTCCTTTCTTGCTTTTTCCATCCGATGAATGTAGAGGGTAAATAGTAAGGCTTCTAATGGTTCCTGTAAATGTTTTGGGACTCACGTCACTCTGAATCCCACCCTTCAAAACAGGCCTCTCCCACTCTGACATCATTGTCCCCAGTGAGCAATGAATCCAAAAGCCTCACCCCCTCTGCTAATACTAAACATGCAGAATGAACTCTTTTCCTTTAGTGAGTTTGGCTCAAAGTTGGATATGTATGATGTTAAACTTTTGTTATGGAGGGTAACTGACAGACAAGAGCTGGGGAATGGCATGTATCTGCTGAACTCCCAGCTGCAACTTTGAGTTTTTGGATTACAGAACTTTGTCTTACAGCAAATATTGCATGAGTTACTTTCCTTCTGTCAAAAAGTAGCATTAATATCCATATCATTAGACAATTTATTTATTTTTATTGATAACATCTTTTTATTTCTTCATTTACTTATATAGAGCTATTTTACTGGCTTTTAAGTAGCATGATACGTTTATTATTTTATTTATTACCTGTAATTTCTTTATTTCAGACCCAGAAGGATCCATATCCACATGAGATACTTCTCTCATATAAACAAAATGCATCATTACTATTTTGTCAGCATCTTCTTCAACAGGACCATTTATTTTTCAATCAAAAATTAAAACATGGACTAATGGTCTTTGACTTAATAGTCATGGCACTGATTTTAATGATTATGGTTTTATTGGCTAAAAGACACATGATGTAGATGATGTAGTGATGTTGCCTTATCTTTAGTGTATATTGCACAACATTACTGCAACTAATTTTTAACCCGACTTCAGTAGACCAAATAAACCAGGATAGCAGATTGGAAAACATTTGAGTATTTTTTTTTAGATATACTGACAGCTCACTATAATGTTCAAGGCTCACATATAAATGGTTCTTGTTTCTTTTACTCTGAAAAGTTACGTGGGTTTGAGATAAACTGATGTCCATAAGGCCAAATTGATTAATTTTCAACATCAGTTAGAGTTCAAATGAGCTCTTTAGGACATTGGACTATTCACTTTTATTGTTAAGAGAGGCTAAATTATGAAAAGTTAAAGTGTTTTTTTTTTTTTTTAATTTTTAAAAAAAATCTTTGAATCATCAAACCTTGACCCAGTAATCTTGAGCCATAGGCTTCTCTGACTTGCTGCTTTGCTTTCTGAAAAGTAATTTGTGTTAGGCCATAGAAAGATGGAAAAATCTGTTTAGACATGTTAGAGGAGCAGGACATTCAAATGAGTTCAATAACCTAACATCTAACAAAATAGTTCTCTTACTACATGGAGGATTGGCAAAAAGTGTAAGATGTTTTACTGGTTACAAAACCGCCTAAAGTATGTCATACTTTATCTCAACTGGGATATAATTCTTAGAAACAAATTATGGAATCTATTTACTACATTGAAGCAAGCAATTTGTAGTGACACAAGTTTAAGGTTATAGAAACCTTGCCTTTACTTGTGTAGATTGTGAATAGTGGTGCTGTATGTTCTGTAACTGAACGTGCATTCGGTTGCTCTTTATCATTTTAACATATGAACATAAAGATAATCTCCACTTCTTTCTGTACTTGAAAACTTCACTGTGTTTGCAGATTTGGTGTTGGAATCCCTGTTGGATGGAAGTTCTTTGCAGAATTTAACAATTTCACTTGAGTTCTTTCGGGACACTTTGTCAAATGAAGATTGTGGGATCTTCGACCCTGTCAGGGAGAGCCCTGGACTAGAAAAGTGCAACTCAAGTAGAGGAGCTGTCTGTCAGTTTAAGAAGGGTAATTTCATCTTGGACTTATTTATATGTTGATGTAACTTGATTTGTTACTCTAAAAAGTACAGTAGTACCTGAATATATATTTATTTAATCCAGTGAAGTTGGCCTGAAATAAATACTATCTTTCTGCTACGCTTACAA
The DNA here is from genome assembly GCF_933228915.1 of Telmatherina bonti. Taxonomy (NCBI): domain Eukaryota; kingdom Metazoa; phylum Chordata; class Actinopteri; order Atheriniformes; family Telmatherinidae; genus Telmatherina; species Telmatherina bonti. The sequence goes on from NC_136626.1 coordinate 17,721,320, forward strand.
CATGCGGTCTTACTTTGATAGACTACCTGATATTGTGATAAACTTGTCTGTGTATGCAGGAGGTTTGGATGATTTCAGTTTGCCAAAGTCACCATTCTTCAATATACTGAACAATGATCCTATGACAAAACTGGTGAGTCAAACAAATTTGTTATCTGTAATACTGGACAATTGTATTCCCACAGGAAAATAACTGCCAACTTCTTTATTTGTGGGTTTCCTCAGGTGATAGAAGCACTAAGTGTCAACGCCTCCTGGAACAGATACTTGCCCTTGTTGCAGCAGCTTATTGAGGCTGTCCTGCATACAGTGGAGGGTAGTGGGTCTCCCCCCCTGACCCCCAGCGATGTTCTCTCTCTCTCCCAGATGATTGAAATGATTGCAGCTAGTACTTACAATGCAGGAACTAATGCAGCAGGGGTCCTGGAGTCCATTGCCACCAGCTATGTAAATGTTGCAAGTGTGATGCTGGAGCCAGACATGGCTACACTGTGGATGGGTCAGACTGAGGATGGGGTGAGGGAATGCATTTGACCTGTTCTTTTATAGTGTTACATGTGAAATAATGAGTAAAAACAAACATGCCTCTGAGCAACTTATAAGTTAAAAGCCTTTAAGTTTCAGTACGCCACAGTTTTAAGTTCTCAGATTAAAGTGATTCCTTAAATCTTTCATCACTTTCATATGACAAACATGGCAATAATCGCTTTTACTTTAATACCATTGCCCTATTTCTTTTTCAGGTAGACATTGGACCATTTACTGTAGTAAAGAGCATTGACATTATCACTGAAGCTCTGGCAGACATGCTGTTTCCACGACAAAGAGGCTTCACTCTTTCTACTAAGAACATAGGTAATATTACATTCAAAAGAGAGAGATAAAGAGAAAAAGAAAGAAGCTCAGTGTATCAGGAAATGTCCCTCAGCAGTCTAAACCTATAGCAGCATAATTAAGGGATGCTAACCATCCCTAGCTATAGGACTTATCAAAAAGATAAGTCTTCAGCCTAGTCTTAAAGGTGGGGAGGGTGTCTGCTTCCCTAACACTAACTGGGAGCTTATTCCATAAGAGAGGGGCCTGATAACCAAAGGCTCTGCCTCCTGCTTGGCTCTTTGAGACTCTAGGAACCACAAGTAAGCCTGCAGTCTGCGAACGAAGTACTCTGCTTGGTATATAAGGAACTATGAGGTCTTTGATATATAGTGGTGCCTGGCTGTGGAGGGCTTTATATGTAAGGAGAAGGATTTTAAATTCTAGTATAAGTGGCACTGCCAATTCTATGAAAAAAATAATGGTTGTTCTTATTGAACGCATTGATTTTTCTCTGTGTGCCATCAGATGTTTACATGAAGTGGCAAAAACTTTCACGAGAGAGCCAGAATGAAGTTTTCAAGCCATCTGCTGTTGGCTCTCACAAGCCTAGCAGCAGGGGTCATGATGAGTTGCTTATCCCAGGCACTGAACTCCAGAGGATACACACACTAGGTAGGAAGCACAAACACACATCTACACCTGATGTTAACCTGCTGTAAAAATCAGTCTTTGAAACTCAAATATGATGATGGAACAGCTGTTCTGCACATATATAACAGGAGTTCTACATGATTAAAAAATGAAGACCATATACATCTATGTATACTAGCTTTTTTCTGTTCCTATTGCAAGCTGCATCAAACTGCCAGATGTAATGTTTAATTCTTACTGTCCATAGTAGAGTTGCCATGTGCAGGTGTGATAAAACAAAAACATATTGAGATTAAACTGATCTGTTTAAATCCTCCCCCACATTAGGATGTGAGGAAGTGATGTTTATTCATACCCACTACAGCCATCTCAGTGAGATTCTGACAAAAGCAGAGGAGCCTGCACAGAGTCACCAAGAGAAAGAAAACAGGTTGGTTTGTTGTTACATCATATGCTATTCAGACACGGAATTCAAGGAAAGAAATAGAAACCTTTTTTATTGGGTCGATTGATTCTTCTAAATCAGGGATGTCCAAAGTCAGTACTCGAGGACCACTATCTTGCAGGTTGTGAATATTTCTTGCAATCTGGTTAAATAGGTTAACATGCTCAGACAGAACTTGACAATAAGCTGTTGAGGAGAGACATTTCATTTGAATCAGGTGTGTTGGATGAGGAAAACATAAAAAACCTGCAGGAACTGGACATCCTGCTCTAAATCTGCCCTTGGAGTGAGAGTGAGCCGGAGTGGTTGTCTCTCTGTGTTGGCCCTGCTATAGACTGGAAACATGTCCAGGGTATATACTGTAACTCTCCTATCTCACATGCTGAAATAGGTTTCTCCCCTGTGACCCCAAATTGGAATAAGTGGCACAGAAAGTTGATAGGTAATTATATGTTTTAATCGGAAAATGATTTGTTACAAGCACCTTTTCATAAGAAACCAGTATTTCCCACAAAGACATTCTGTAAAAGAAAATGGAGAGGGAAATCTGTAAATTGCTTTTAATTTTCTGTACACCATTTCCTAGTTATTATAAATAATAACTAAGTAATTATCGTTAAAACTGTAAAGAAAAACATATTTATTCAAAAGTGAACATGTGTGTTCTCTTTACCTAATTATACTGTGCTACATTGTATATAATGATCATTCATAATAGTGGATACCAGTTTGCTAGATTGAAGTTTTTATCATTTGTGTTGGACAATTCTAACCAATAAGTGCCTTCTCTCTTTCCAGATTTCTCCCTGGTCTCCTAACCTCTGCTGTCATATCAGCCACTGTACGTGATGCCTTAAAGGCCGAAACCATCCCTGTGGCCGTCCAGTACACCCTTTCTTCCTCTCATGTGGTATGTTCCATCGTTTAGAGTGATGTCACACAGTAATGGTTATTAAGTTATCAGTTTGGAATGTCCTCAATATGTTCAGTTGTTTTTAGTATAGACATTTCTTCACTTCAGATAATATCTTAAAAAGTAGCAAATGTTCTTAGGATTTAGATGCTATGAAAACAGAAAAATACCTCAAAACAAAAAATGGTTTCCTTTTCATAAACATAAATGTAGCTCATCATTAGAAAGGAATTTTCATCTTGGTTCTTTCATCCCGGCAATATTCCAAAGTGTGAAAGTTCCTCTCTTGCACCAACGAAAAGATACTGATATATGCTTTAATCACCTGTAGAATAGATTACTGTAATGCTCTTCTTTCCAGTTTTACTGAAAAGACTTCAAATCCATGAAAGCTTTTACAAAACTTAGTTGCTCTTCTACTGGTGGAGACCAGAAGGAGAGGTCATATTACACTAGTTTTAAAATCTCTGAAATGGCTCACTGTGTGCTTTTGAATCGATTTAAAAAAAAAAAAAAAAAAAAGCTTTTTAAAACTTTTCACAGGTTTTATCAGACTTTCTTGTATGGTAGTTTAGGAATCACCCAGGGCTCTCAGGCTCTGTTGTTTATCCTAAGACACATGGAGAAGTTTATTTTAGAGTTATGGTGCTCTGAGGACATGAGGACAGCTGGGAGTGTTGATATTAAATAAGCAGGTTTTATTAATTCCTATTTTACCTTAATATATTTTATTTTTCCACTGTTGTAGCTTCCCGATGTGAATAGTGAGGGTTGGGACGGTGCTTCTACTGACATAATTCAATTTACGTGTGTTGGTGTGTGATCATGTGTAGCTATGTGTGTGTTTTATATATGTGGGATATATGGATTTGCGATCTGAGAAATTTCATGAGTGAAAATGTTTCTTGTCTTTTTTTTCTAATTTTGTTTTTTCAGCAAAGCACTGTGCATTAATTTTTTTGTATGAAAAGTGCTTCATGAATAAAAAAAATATTGACAAATTCTTCAACACAGTGTACATCATGGTTAGGATATTAGGTGATTTAAAAAATGGTGGATTTAATAGTCATTTAATGAAATGCAGCAGAAATCAATGTGTGAAAAGAGCACTGCTACTGTGATCAGTGCCAAATTTTAAGGCAGTTTCTGGCCCTGTTAGCATTGCATCTCATAGTGGTTGATATGAAAAAGTCCTGATAATACCAGACAGTATGGTGATCAGCAGGTGCTGATTTGGCGGCATGTGAAGGACCTTCTATGTATTTGTCTAGAAATGGTCGTCATATTTTATGTCTTTATTGAGAAAGAACAGAAAAATCACAGCAGAACTGTGTTTCTGTTTCCAGGTGGAGTATTCACAGAGAGTTACTCCTGTTTGTGCTTTTTGGAATTTCAGCCTAATGTAAGTTTAATTAATAATACATACATGGTAAATGATAAAGAAATTTCTTGTCTGTACAGTTTATTGTGATCGTATGAATGTATGTCAGCGATATTAGTTACATACATTGCTCCAAATGAAGTCAAATTGATTCAGTAAGTGTTTGTATCTATGCTTTTGGATTTTGCTCTGCAGGCATGTCCATACAAGAAGCTGGTCCAGTGACGGCTGCTCTGTGACCTTTGTCAGCTCAAGTGTCACTTCATGTCATTGTAACCACACCACCAACTTTGCAGTGCTGATGAATTATTTGCCGTCTCAGGTAACTCAAGATGTGTATCAGTAAAATCTATCCAAAATAAAAAATGCAATTCAATGCATTTTTAAAAACAATAACAGAGCTTGAGTTGACAGCATTAATTTCTATTTGTATTATTTGATTCAGTCATCTACTAAAGCAAATAATGAACACAGAAATTAAATGCAATTAATTGCATTTTTACAGAACTTGATATAGCTCGAGTTTATAGTGTTCATTTCTCTGTCTATTATGTGATTTATTCATCCACTAAGATACATTTAAGTGAAGAAAAATGTTGCTTTTTTTGGACAATTATTATTATGGAAATAAAATTAATCAAGATTATGAATTACTATATATAATATAATGTAATTGTATCTTTATTTATGTATACCTAATAACAAAACTAGATAACGTGTTTTTCCTCATTTTCTGTTCCAGTGGAGTACAGAAGAAGAGCTCATTTTGACTAAGCTTACATTCATCGGTTCGGGTGCTTCGCTGTGCGCACTGGTGGTGACATTGATGCTCTTCACGGTTTTGGAGTAAGTTGCTGATTTTCTTGTCCAATTTACCTGTGATACAAAATGAGTTGCCTATGTGCTGTCCATGAAAACAAACCCCACCATACTGACTTTTTACTATTTCTGTTGACTATGTCAGTTAATAAGTAAAACAGCAATTAGACACACTGGGATAACTGGCAGTGTAGTTAATCTCTGCTGTCCCTTCTATCCACTTCTATCATTATTGACGCGCTAATCCAGTAATTACTGTTGTCTACTTGTGAGTTCACTTTAAGGTTTATGGCAAAATACTGCAGCACTTAATTAACATTATGGTCACTGAGGGATCTCACTCAGCATGAGAGGATCTACCCTGAAAATTTATGACTGTCTTAAAAACACTGTGCAGCCATGCATTTTGCAAATACTGGGATATAGTGCACATTTCAATTTGGCCATCCATTCGGAAGTACACAAAGCCAAAGACTTTCTTTTATACTGGGTAATTATGCTACGTCGCAAGCAGTGATTTTGATGTGTTAAGCTTAGGTGGCTGAAATCAATGAGAGACAATGATTGCCTTTTGAGATGAGTTTTCTTTCAGTCTGCTTCTTAGCTTCACATGTCAGTGTGACTTTCAGTTGATATCCCTGACTAACGCAAGAAGGGAGCTGCAAAGGAGTTGTGGGGCATTCTTAGAAACTGTACTGAATAAATGTTTCAGAATCATCTGTGGGTCACAAAATATAACTTTGCTACTGTCTGAAAGGTAAAACAAAAAAAATATATATTTTTTTTTCTTAAGCACTGGCACCAGTATCTAATGTGGTCAAAGCCGACATGCTGGAAAGCTCTTGTTTCTTTAAAGTAGTAAAGATAATTCTGAGTTTTTGTGAGGAACATTGCCTCTTGCGGTTCTGACCTGTGCTATATACCATCAAAACTAATGCTAAAACATAAGCACCGCTTTTAGGTCTGTCATAGCAAGTTTGCCATTGGAGAATGTTGGAGAAGAGCGACCATGCTGAAGCAGATGTGATGCTGATCGGGTTTAGTTACTTTTAGATTAATGTAAATAGGATGGTTTCAGGGAATTAAACATGTTCCAGAGGAATGAATTTCTTGAGATTCTCAATTTATTCTACCTTTCTGTTATCACTATTTTGCAATAAGGCAACACAAAACATAACCCATTTGTATTGCTCTCCCCAGTATTCCCAAATCAGACAGGACATCCATCCATAAGAACCTGTTCATTGCTCTGATTTGCGCTCAGGTGATTCTGCTCTGCAGCGGGACAGCTATTCACAACAAGGTACTAATCATGCAGACAGTTAAAATATCTGCCTTTCATTTCCAGTGTATATGATCTGAGAAACAGTGGTGAAAAGTAAATAGTGAATAATTAGTGAAGGACTTTGGTGACCATTGATGGATAAAGTGTTTTAAGGTTTTATTCAACTAAAAGATGCACTACAGAACTTTTGCTGATTTTCTCAATGACACACCCACTATCTATGACCAATCCAGCATCCATCTTACATTGTACCTGTGAGCCGAGCTGTAAGCTGTAAGAACTGTGAACACTCCTCCTGCCAGTAAGGAGAAACATCTTGTCTCTTGCTCTGTCCCTTTCCCTTTCTTTCTCTCTTCCTCCAATCGTGTAATCTTGCATTTCTTTGCTGAGTTAGTCACAGTGGGCATTCAGAGCAGCTGATGTCTTGATATCTGCTTGTTATCATGTCATGAGGTGCATAAAGCAAAACTCAGCTTGAATGTCACATGGCATTTTGAAAGCAAAAGTTGTGACCAGCAGCATTGCTACCACACATAATAAAAGTCACAGCACCATCAATTTAGTCAGGAATGCAGCTTTTCAGGGTTGGAATGTAATGTAGTGCGTCTTTAAGAAAGATAATCATTTTGAAGTGGCAGACTGTTTGGTATTTCTAAAGTACTTTGAGTGATAATATGGATTACACATGGCATGTATAAGCTCAAATTTAAAAGGTTAAAATGAAAAACATGCTTTTAAAAGCTTCTTTGAGATAAACAAAGTTTTAAATGCAGTTGGCTATTAAATGGCTTTTTGGAAAGTCTCCATGATATACATTTTCCAACATAATCTTTAGTTTATACACACTTTTAAAAACGAACTATTTCAGTAATGCAAAGGGAACAATTTAACATAAACTTAGCCTACCTAAAATGTCTGATTATTTTATTGTGAAATGAGCATTTTACAAATTGTTATCAGTGATTCAATACATCTGTATCCTATTTCCAAACTGTTGGTGTGTGGCTTATTCTGTTCATTACTACATGATATGGGAAAGTCTAACTTTTGAAATGTATAATTGAAACCTGGTATTTGTCTCCATGGTTGTGTTGGTGTTGTAAAGGTGGCATGTACACTTGTAGCAGCGCTGCTCCATCTCTTCTTCATGGCGGCTTTTAGCTGGATGCTGGTGGAGGGTCTGCTGCTCTGGAGCAAGGTGGTTGCTGTCAACCTCAGCGAGGATCGTCATATGAAGTATTACTATCTCATCGGCTGGGGTATAATTTGCTTTATTAAGACAAGTTAATCTTTACATAGTGGAAAAGTAGCCATGCATGATTTTGTTGTGGTTCATATTTATGTATCATTTTTAAGACCTTGTTATAATAGTTTCAAAAGCCTGATTTAAGTTTTTTTTTTTTTTTACATGTATATGATGTAATACTTTTTTTAAAAAGACATTTGATTTTTGCTCATGCTAGCATTATGATTGCAATATTTAACCTTCTTCTCAAATCTTTTCTCTACCATTGTGATCAGCTTTGTTTGTGCTTCTTTTGCTCCTTCCCTTCACTCTATTCTGCCCATTTTATTTATTTTTTTCTGTGTCTTTCCCACCAGGACTGCCAATACTGATAGTCACCATCACGCTAGCATCAGCCTCAGGCAAATACTCAGCTGATGGCTATTGCTGGCTCAGTGTCCAGAATGGCATAATCTGGGGTTTTGCTGGACCTGTCATCTTCATAATTATGGTCAGAATATCAAATTATTGTTTATATTTTACTCTTTTCTGTCAGATTTATTTTTAAGATATGAAAACAATGGCCATAGTGAACCAGTGTATTTACTGATCAGAACTGTAATTACTCAAAGTAAAATTGATTCATAGTTAATTATGATAAAACTATGGGATTGATGCAAAGCAGTTGTTTTCTTCACCATTGACTGATCCCCGACTAATCAGCCTGCCTTTGTTTTTCCCCTTCTATTTCCAATTGAGGTTTCAAGTGTATTTTTTCCCTGCACTTTTTCTATGTTGATCTCCTGCAGCCTTTTGTCCTACCCATGCCCTGTTTTTTTTATTTTCAGGTTAATATCTTGGTACTGACCAGGGTGGTCATCATCACCATTTCCACAGCAAAAAGAAGGTCCATCATGTTGGCCGCTGGCACCAGTCCTGTGGAGCAAGCCTATGAGCAAATCAGGTAGCAGCCACTAGGAGGCACCATTTATCCTCTTTAAAAATTTATTTTCAACGAGGCCACTGACCTTATCACAGGCATGCTCTGGTCATGGCGTGATCATATATAATTTGTTGCTTTTTGAAAAAGATGAGGATGTGTTTTGATTAGATTGCATTGGAAACAAATACATTTGAAATAGTTTTAAACTTCAGTAGCATGCAGTGTTTTGATCTGAACTTGATGACTCTCTTTAGTGATTTTACTATGTATCATAGGATCAAGGTCTGCAACAGTTTTTGTTCTTCTTTTACATTTGGTCAATGTAACCTAAATAAACAAAAAAGAACTAATCTAACCCCTCAATTATCTCTGCGGTCTAAGGTGAAACATAATTTCTTGCAATGGTGCAATTACATAAATACTGTAATCATCTTTGTAATGTATGCACTTTTGTCTCTTATTGATCTCCTGTAACATTGATTCAATGCTGTGTTTCTTACTGTTTTATTGTGATGTCTATGTAGAAATAGCATATTGAGCCAGTACCCACCCCTCAAACACACTCACACATACCTACACAACTGTACATGTTTCACTTTTTGAGCCCACAGCAGCACAGTAAATGTTCTATGAAAGGTTTCAAAGCAGGCCTTGAACCATTCAGTGCCCCTGGGTGGCAGCCGTTTAGCGCACTCAAACACATTCCTCCGCTGAATAAACTAGGGCTCATTGCACACATGCTGACAACTGTTGTCACCTGAGTGAGAATCTAATTCCACTCTAAACAGAATTAAATTAGATTGAAGGTGGGAAGTCGTCACCGTATGAGCCTTCCTGCTGACATATATTTGTACACGGAACTATGAGCCTGCCAGAGCTTCTCATCGAGCACTGAAAAATCTAAAAAGTCCTAAATTTGGTTAAAGTAATCTGAGGGAAAGTAAAACTTGTTGACAATACTCAAATTAAGTTTTCTTTTGTTGGGCTGGATCTAAAAAAAAAAAAAAAAGACAAGAAAAATCTAATCCAGAGCCGTCTTAATTTGAGTGTTCTTACATCAATTTAAACAGCCCAAAGGCAGATCTTATAATGCATGCCT